>NC_137623.1:46319607-46387107 GCF_963280865.1 Gymnoscopelus braueri | reverse complement strand
CAAACAAAATGTCAAGCATTAATACATTCTTCATATTCCTTCAGTAATTTGTTTCTTATTTGTATCTGGTGTATAGGCGACACTTTCTTCTTTACAATAGGAGAATGTAAGAATAACTACTTCAATAATACATTTTGATTAAAATGTTTTTTTTTTAAAGAAAGAAAGAAAGAAAAAGACTTACATACTTTTTGCCCAAGCAACTGAGAGCCACGAGAGAGGGCCTTAAAGGCATAGTTCACCCCCAAAATGACTTTTTTCTTATCGATTAGTCACCTGCACGGAGACTTGAATTCATGGATATTTTGTCGCATTAAAAAATTAATGCGACACATTTTTGTCGCATTAATACGGTACATAGGCCTACATACATTAATACAATTTTTGGGGTGAACTATCTCTTTAAAATCATAGTGTTTTGCCATTTAGTTGGGGGCTCACTTGAGAACCACTGGGCTAGTATGAAAATCTTGGAGGTGCGAGAACTATACGGAACGTCACGGCCAGGCACTGCCGACATTATTTTCTATCCTTGTCGACCTGCCGAAGCAGTCCAAAGGTCATGTCGGGTTGGAGCATGCTGCAAGCTTAGCACACAAGCACAGCGTTTGAGAGAATACTGAGGATTCAAGACCATGTTTGTAGATCCACGCCTCGAGGGTTCCCAGGATGTTCGACTAGCACGCCACAAGGCTGTAACATCCATTTTAAAATAGAGTGCTAGCTGAGCCGTGGGCTGTTTCTGTGTGTAATGGTCAGGAATGACATTAGGCTGCAGTGTGTGAGGCTATCAGGATGTTTCCTGGTGAAAGCAGACCAACTTAGCGTAGCACAAGCTTCAACTCATCCTCTGGACACAGAGCCCTATATATGCTCTGTCAGTCAGTAATAAGATACTAGCAAGCAGTGGAAGACAGGAACTAAGTACATTTACTCGAGTACTGTACATAAGTACATTTTTAGAGTATCTGTACTTCGGAAGCTTATGAGTTTCACTCCACTACATTTCAATGACAAATATTGTTCTTTTTTGACTAGGAAGGGAAATAATAATAATAACTTTATTTATATAGCGCCTTTCAAAAACAAGTTACAAAGTGCTTTACAATAACAACAGTTGATATACAATAAAAATTCGAAATCAATTGTATAAATAGTACAACAGTTCATAATCTAAGAAAAAGCTGTGCGATAGAGGTGAGTTTTTAGAAGATTTGACACTGACTTAAGTTTGCCTGCCTGGGGTCCCCAGGTAGTGAGTTCCACAGCCCAGGGGCCCGAACGGCAAAAGCCTGGTCACCCTTTGGGACAAGGCGAGACTTTGGTACCGTCAATAAGGCCCTGCTGGATGATCTCAGGCAGCGGCCTGGCTTATAAGGAGTTAAAAGATCACAGATATATTTGCAGGCCAGGAGCCTGATCATTTAGGGCTTTAAGAACAAGCTCTAAAATCTTAAAATCAATTATAAAACTCACAGGTAACCAATGAAGGGCCGCAAGGACTGGTGTAATGTGCTCACCTCTCTTTGTGGGTCAGGAGCCTGGCAGCTGCGTTTTTGTATCAGTTGCAGTCTTTGAATATTTCGCTTACTGATCCCTGAATAAAGTCTGGAGGAGATAAAAGCGTGAAAAGGTACATCGTGAATTAACTCAACTTATGAGCCTTAGTTCAAATATGAAAATAGCAGATCTACAAGCTCACAACACGCCGCAATGCGACGTGTTGTGAGCTTGTAGATCTGCTATGAACATTTCTGGAAAATCTTTGATTTTCTGTTCAGACACAAATACAGAGATCTCCATATGGGCACAAAAGGGACACAGACAGAAAGGTACCGCGGGTACTCTGACAAAGCCCCCTGCACTATGACTCAGACATATCGGTCCGATTGGAGGTGCGACAGGGGTTCCTAGAACCTCTAGTTGTCAAACAATTTAAGAGCATTGATATTCAAAAGGAAATGTACTTTGTACAAATTCGACTGGGGAATTTTCACTCGTCGTAGTTTAGTAACATTTAACCAGTGGTGGAAAAAGTACTCAAATGTTTTACTTAAGTAAAAGTATCAATACTGCAATGTAAAAGTCCAGGATTCAAAATGTACTTGAGTAAAAGTACAAAGGTATTGGTATCAAAATGTACTTAAAGTACCAAAAGTGAAAGTACTAAAATGTTTGAAAATAGCAGATGTATAAGCTCACAACGCGTCGCATCGGGACGCGTTGTGAGCTTGTAGATCGGCTACTTTCAAATAGCGTAGGTATAAATCGGGGCTTAAGTGGTTAATGTATGTTTTATAAAGTAATCATTTATATCTGCGAAGTAACTAGTAAAGTTTTCAAATAATTGTAGTGGAGTAAAAGTACATATTTGGCTCTGAGATGTAGTTGAGTAGAAGTCAAAGTATAGACAATTGGAAATACTCCAGTAAAGTAAAAGTACCTCAAAATTGTACTTCACACGATTGGATATCTCCGCCTACAGTACCTCAACAATCTCTTCTTGAATGTCAGAAAAAAACCAAGGAGATTATTGTGGACTTCTGTACGCAATGGTCGAGGACTTACACCCCCCTCATGATCAACAGGATCCTATAGTGGAGAGGGCGAGCAGCAGTATCAAATACCTTGGTGTGCTGTGCACATCACTGAGGACTTGACATGGAGTGCCTGTGGCAAAGAAGGCTAGGGCGATGCCTGTATCACCTCAGGCAATGGAGGAAATTCAAGGTCTCAGGGAAGGTCTCTGCTATAGCACTCAGAGGAGCATCCTGACCATTGCCATCACCATCTGGTATGGGACTACTGTAGCTCCCCCAGGACCTGGGAGTCCTGCGGAAGGTGGTGGGGGTCAGCTGAGCACACCACTGGGACTTCCCCTCCCGTCCATGCATGGCTCATGACAGCAGGTGTTTGAGCAGAGCAAAAAATGATTCTTAAGGACAAAATATCACCCCAGCAATGGATTGTTTGTGCCAATGCAGACATGCAGGCAAGCGGCTGAGGTATCACAAGGGCATCACGAAGACACTCAGCAAGAGTTTTATCCCTGTGGCTATCAGAGGCCTCACCACCAGGACAACAAAACAGAACAACACAACACTGCACGTTAGCCATAGTTTTGCGCTAAGACAGAAGAATCCATCACTGTATTGTAACAATCGGCCTTTACCTTGAAAGGCTAATTCTTAACTAAAGGAAAATCAACGGGATCAACAGGTTTTTAACTGAAATTAATTTAATAATTAAGCCACAAAATAAACAATTGACAAATTAAATGGTAAATAAATAATACACTTCAGGCTTTTAAATAAGCTTTTGTCCCTAACTCTTTCCCTAATAAACAAAATAAACAAACAGATGAACAAAACAATACTTCTTTCACAAGCTCCTTCTGATCACAATCTCATTCAAATGCAAACAATAAACAAACTACTCGGACGTAAGGGTGAACGTCACCGCAGACCGACGCTCCAAACAATAACAACCGTTCACGCGTTACTGTCCAAACGGCCTCTTTTCCCCACGCTCTCGAGTAAGTCTATTAGTATTAGTCCTTACATCCAAATGAAACGATAACGATCTTCCGCACGTCGCGGTCCGAAGGTAACTTAAAGTTCGCCCATGATTTGTAATCCTCAGAAACAGAAATATGGATTTATCTCACCGCGGCTCCGTCAGAATCCTCTCGGTGATCGGCGGTCCATTCATAAATCCAGAGCGATTGTAACCCCACGGCAGCAACGACTCGTTCCTCTTCCGTTGGGCTCGCTGTTTCTTGCGTCTTGGCTGCAGCCTACTGTTTAGTTAAAACTTTACAACTTAAACTAGTAACACTGGCGCTCAGGAGATCTCCTCTCGATTCCACCCGTTCCCACCGGTACACAGGTTTGTTTGTTCCCCCCTCCCCCCAGTACCACACCTTCTATTTGAAACGTCGGGTGGCACAAATCATTCAATCACCCACTGATCAGACCCATTACCTTCCACGTGAATAGGAAATGCTTATATTGCTTACAGTGTCCAACATGTTACATATCACTCGTATATAATAACATGCATAAGTAGGTCAGATGTTACATATCACACGTATATAATAACACCCATAGATCAAGCAGATAAATATAATAAATATAATGTGCATTTGTCACAGTATACCAGGGGTCTTCAAAGTTTTTCAGGCCAAGGAACCCCTAGCTGAGAGAAAGATGAAGCAGGGACCCCCCTACTACATATAGCATAAAGTTGTGTTGCAGATGAAACTTTTTCATAGATTTCATAGATAGCTGGATTCATGTTAATGTGTATTTTCAGATATTTAAACTTTAAACCCTCAATATTTAGTCAACTTGACTGTTGGCTCTGTACTTGGTCTGCTCTTTTCCCACCTACACCGACTCTTCGGCTAATGTTTCCCACCACACAAAGATTTCTCGGACCCCCTGTAATAACTCTGAGGACCCCCTAGGGGTCTTCAACCCCCTGTTGAAGAACCCCTGTTGTATATCATCAGTCTCACAAACTTAATGCTGATAGCCTGTGCTGTTTGCATCTGCAAGACAAGGGCGGACTCTGCCACACAGCCTAAAGACCTCAGTATTGTTTTCTCAAAGTTCACGTCAACCACATGCCATGGTAATGTCAACGTGGCATAATTGTTGGCACCATCAAACACTGTACTTGTGAACCAGCGGCATGCTGGATAGCATGGAGCCACAACAAGCCAAGTTGTTGGTTGGTGAGAGAAGGGATTACCAGTCCTCTGGTTTCACTCACTGCAGTTCCTATGAACTGTCATGTAGTACGTGACGTGAGCGCTCCAACTCTACTTGACTCATTTACAATACATCACTTCATGGCCTCTCCTCTCACCACATTATCATAAAAAATTATATCACGTGTTTTGTGTGTGTGTGTGTGTGTGTGTGTGTGTGTGTGTGTGTGTGTGTGTGTGTGTGTGTGTGTGTGTGTGTGTGTGTGTGTGTGTGTGTGTGTGTGTGTGTGTGTGTGCGTGCGTGCGTGCGTGCGTGCGTGCGTGCGTGCGTGCGTGCGTGCGTGCGTGTGTGTGTGCACGCGCGCCCGTGCCTGTGTGTACATTACTTGAGTAAATGTACTTAGTTACTTTACACTACTGCATTTGACCAGGAAATATCTATACTTTTAACTCAAGGGCTGGGGTTGAGTACTTTGTCCATCTCTATACACTGCCCTATGCTCTGTCTGTGTACTCAACAATAAGACACTATAGTAAGCAGACAATGTGTGGAGAGCAAATTGGCATATTTTTCCAAGTTGACTCCTACGCTGATTTGGTTATTGTTGGACGTGCACACAGGCATGCTCCATTTGTTGGATCAGGACGATTGAATGGAGTAGATGTGAACGTGCTGAAGCAATAGGGCTGGTGATCTCAATGTGAACTGTAAAGCTGTGTTTGGCACAAGCTTATATTATTGACAGCTAGCTCTCCACAACTACTACTACTACAGTAAAGCTTACAGACCCATGACCTCACTACTTCTGTCCAGTGATCAGATTTACTCAGATTTCTAAGTAAAAGTAAGCAATAACTCAATATAAAAGAACAGTTACAGTTACAAGTGAAATCTCTATATTCAAAAGTTTTTACATCGATTAAAGTAGGAAAGGAAACGCACTCAAATTGTTCAAAAATAACTATATACACAAACGCACAAGCACTCTGCCTAAGTATAAAATAGGTCTTAAGTGGTTAATATATATGTGTTGTAATAATAATCGAAATCTTTAAAGTACTAACTAGTAACTAAATCTGTCAAATAATTTTTGTGGAGTAAAAAAGAAAAGCACAATATTTGCCTCTGAGATGTAGTGGAGTTTGACATACTCAAGTAAAGTAAAAGGTACCTCAAAGCTGTACTTATAAGTGCGGTACTTGAGTAAATGTACAGTGTGTTTGGCAGGCATCGGCTTCTATTATTGACAGAGCTCTCTCCAGAACTACTCTAAGGTTTACTGAACCATGAGACTTACATCACTTCTGTCCCATTTAAATAGGCTGCTTACAAGCTGTCATCCTGCTCCTGTAGTGCTGCTGCCGCCGCCGCTACAGCCTTGTTGATGCTGCACATACACAAACAAACTCTGGGGCTGGAGCTATAGCTGCGTAATTAGAAACATCTGGATGTCATTTCAGACGTTTTCAGGGCCTGCGATCATGAGCGTTCTGACTTCTTACTCAGTCATTTTGGCTCCGCAAAACAAATTCCTGAAATAAGCATCCTTCACTGTGAGTTAAACAACACCAAGGCTTGGAACGCCTGCGTCGAGGAGGGGGGAGGGGGAGAGGGGGTGGGGGTTAGGGGGAGAAAAAAACATCAACTCTCTGAAAACAAAGCAGAGAGAAAATGGGGGCATTTTGGGTGAGAGGAGAGAAAATAAAAACAAGCGAGTTAAACTTTTCACCTGCGTGACTTGAGCTCATGCCACTTTCTTAGAAGGATCAAATTGCATGTGACAGAGACGTTTCTCCTGAAAAGCAAAGCAAAGGGGGAATTAGACAAGGAAAATAAATAAGCTTAAAGGGGATTAATTCAGGGGATTGGAGTCAAACGAAGTACAGGTGTGTGGGTGTGTGTGCACGGGGCAGGTCAGGTTATATTAGGATGATTTGGCATCCAGTGCCTGGCCTCACCACCACCTCTCCTCCTCTCGCTTTCTTTCTTTCTTTCTTTCTTTCCTCCCTCGCTCCCCCCCTCACCCCCCAGCCGAGCCCCGGCCCAGCCTTTGGTATTTACTCACGCTTTTCCTGGGGTCACCGTGTCGCCGGGCTTAGCCGATGGGAACGTGTCGTTTTCCACTGTTTTCATTGGCCGGGCCCTGCATGGGAAAAGAGTCGCGGGCATCCTCTGCTGCGGTTATACCCCCTCCTCCTCCGTCCTCCCGCTCTCCTCCTCCCCTCAAATACTACGAAGAGAGCGTGGTCGTATAGCAGAGAGAGAGAGAGAGCCCCCCATCCATGCGTATAAACCCCTTCTGCTCCGGACGTGCAAGGAAATAGCGAGAGCTGGGGCTTGACCTGGTGGAGCCTGGCTTCATGGGAAGAACTTTAACGCTATGTGACAAAGTGGCCTCGTGGGGTACGAGCCTGCAGAAGGAATTCTGTCATCCAATTTACTCTGTCAAGTTCATGAACCGCTGTACGCGTTCTGTCAACAACCAGTGGTGGGAAAAGTACTCACATTTTTTACTTAAGTAAAAATACTGCAATGTAGAAATCTCTCTGTTGCAAGTAAAAGTCCGGAATTCACAATTTACTAAATTGTACATTTAATTAAATTTTTATTGTAAAAGTACAAAAGTGTTTGTATCAAAAATGTTATGCGTCGTTATGCAGAATCCCATTTCACAGGTTTCAAATGTATACAAATCTTTTGAAAATAGCCAATCTACAAGCTCACAATTCGTCGCAGCTTGTAGATCGGCTATTTTCAAATAGTCAATGTTTAAATAGGGCGAATATATGTTTTATAATAATGAACCAAATCTACAAAGTAACCAGTAACAAATAAATGTAGTGGAGTAAAAATACAATATTTGCCATTGCGATGTAGTGGAGTAGAAGTAAAAGTATTGCAAATTGGAAATACTCAAGTAAAGTACAAATACCTTAAAATTGGACTTAAGTACAGTACTTAAGTAAATGTACTTAGTTACTTTCCACCACTGTCGACAACACACTTATTTCTCTCTTCACATAAAACAGCAGGAGTAAATAAACACTGCTGCTTATTTGTTTACATGATGATTATGCTTTTGGACAATAGTCTCCAAAAACTTCTTTTTGGAAGACGGTTTAGGGGGAAGCACCAAAGGGCCTGTAAGAAAAACGGGGGCTTGTTTTATGATTAAACAGCTACACGATAAAAATTACCGAGATCAAAGAAACAACCCAGAGTTAAAACTGCATAAAAAATTACTCTGTGGAATTAATTTAGTTTCTATTTTCTCTGGTTACATGTACACTGTAATTCCACTCAGTATTTGACATTAGGAGGCTGCGTATCCACAAATGGGCCTTTCGTCATCTCCTATGTTTTTCTGTATTTTAGTCCTACTGTATATAATATGTAATATGTATCACGTACTGTTTAAGTGTATTTTAGTCCTATGTAATATGTAATCACATACTGTATCTTTAAACAAAGATAAATAAAACATTATTGTCCATTAAATCTAACATAAAATGGAAATCTCCCTTTGGCATTCTGGCATACGGTATACAGACAGTAAAACACAACTAATACACAAAATACATAAAATGCTGCAAAATGCAAATAAAATACATTCCCACAACGGCAACAGTGATCATGGGCAGTTAGCCCTATGTCATGTGTAATCACATACTCTATACTGTGTATTTTTGTCCTACAGTATGTAATTTCCTCACATACTGTATAAGTGGCTGACATTTCGGATATCGCTCAAACCGTGCAGAAAGATGCCCTGTTAATTTGAAAGGCCATTGACTGTGTGTTGAGTGGCATTTCCTATATATGGGAGTTAAACGGTTCCAGTCAGAATATGTCTGTCAGCAAATGGAAAACACTCACACGCGGAACATGAGAGGCATGCTATGTTATGCAACCGTCGCTACCAATCAAATGCAGGAAAGTGTGTGTGCATTTACTGTACTTGTGCCAGTCCTCTACCCACAAGCATCTGTACACTTATACGGGTGTGACACGCTATGAGCTTTTAGATCTGCTATATTTAGTGGTGTAAAGTAACTATAAGTACATTTACTCAAGTACTGTACTTTTGAGGTATTTCTAATTTACTGGAGTATTTCCAATTTTCTGTACTTTTACTTCTACTCCAGTACATCTCAGAGGCAAATATTATACTTTTACTCCACTATAATGATATGAAAACTTTATTTACTAGTTACTTTGTAGATTTTGATTATTATTACAAAACCACTTCAGCCCTATATATATTTTTGGCCATTTGAAAATAGCAGATCTACAAGCTCACAATGCGTCGCGATGCTCAGCTTTCTCAGCTTTTCTTAGATGGGGGGGGGGGGGTTATAGGAGCCACTGGTCCAGTGGGATATTAAATATAAGATAACCTTTTTTTCTCCCTTCCCACCTGCAGTGATTTCTCAGGAAAGGTGTCACTCAATAGCTTGCGGAGGTGAGTAAGTAATATTGGTCTAGGTCGATGGTGGTTGGGGCCAAATGTGTGCACGGTGTTGGATGGATGGATGGATGTGTGTGTGCGTGCACGTATGCCATGTGTCCGTAGTCTGACAGAGTGAGGTTACATGCGTGTGGGCAGGCACAGGCACATAGAAATATTAGACGCTAGTCCCGGGCCCTGGGCTGTGGACGTAATTGTCACTCTCTTGCTTCTGCCCTGAGCTATGTCCTGTCTCTGCAAACAAGCTCCCCCCCCCCCCCATTTCCTTCCTCCCCTGTCCTGTTAAAGCCCCTACACGCTCTGTAATGATGGGTAACCTGTCTCTCCCCCCCAAGATGGCCGAAAAAGAGCCACTCTCCCGCAGAGAGCCCCCTCGTCCTACAAGGCCCCCCTAACCTCCTGCCAGGCAAACGAAACAACCCCCCTCCTCCTCCCGGTGAGCTGTGAATCACAGACATCATGCTGTGAGTCAGAATGGGCACAACAGGCTGGTTTCGGAGAGAGAGAGAGAGAGAGAGCAGGCCTGGCTTTGGTTATAGCACAGGGACCGGGTGGTGGGCCTTAAAAGGGCAGGGATAGCACTCCGTTGCACAGAGGAGGTCTTTTTTTTTTCTCTCCCCCCTTTCCCTCCACCAGGAGCACCGTGATTCAAAGAATGACTAATGTTTAATCTAAACCTCCCTCAAACGCTATTTATTTTATTATTCACCCTCTCAGTATGCAGGCAGCTGGACCGTTTGAGGCGCCACACCCACGGCGAAGTTCCTTAAGGAGGAGGGGAGGAGGAGAAGTGGTTTGTTGTGGTTTGTTATGATTTGAAATGTTTGCCCCGAACTCATTTTTCATCCTCATTGCTCTCCTCTCTCTCCCCCCCTTTCTTTTGCATCTGGGTGGATCAACTATGAGCTGCTGCTGGCTGCTCGATTCCAGAGAAGCCAGACGCAGTCTTTCCAAGTTCCTCCTTCTGGTTCTTATTAAGTGAAGCGTAATCCACGTAGGATCTGGTGATGTACGACCCTTCGGCCCCGGTCCTCCTCATATGTCTCCTTTCATAACCCTTACCAATCTGATAACTAATCATCGCTCTCTCTTACACAACGGTCGTTTTGGATGAGTCTTTTGCAGCGAGGCTTCAACGATTCCTATCTGACATCTGTTCTCCTTAACGTTTCTTGAGTGCAGCATAACGGGTCGTCGGGGGCAAACCTTGTATGTCTGAAACCTTTCAGGAAAGTGGGAAAATAACCTGTGTTCCAATGTATTATTATTATTATTATTATTATTATTACTATTTAGTCACAAGTTCTTGTTGATATTTTTCATTCATTCATTCAACCTTTATTTAAGATTCTCGGAGAGATCATTGAGGGAGACCCTCATTTACAATGATGCCGAGATTACACACATATAAATAAGAACAACAAGAAAAACGATAATGTTGACAACAAACAGTTAAAACAGTTGCATGTTGACAGCAATCAGTTAAAACAGTTGCATACAGGT
Source organism: Gymnoscopelus braueri (assembly GCF_963280865.1). Taxonomy (NCBI): domain Eukaryota; kingdom Metazoa; phylum Chordata; class Actinopteri; order Myctophiformes; family Myctophidae; genus Gymnoscopelus; species Gymnoscopelus braueri. The sequence goes on along the minus strand of NC_137623.1, from coordinate 46,376,421 downwards.
ACTGCTGTATGCAACTGATATATGTATGATATATATATGATATAAAATCCTAAAATGGCCAATAGATACTAGGGTATTCAGTTTAAGCTCTTGTTGCAAGAGGTTCCAAGAATCAGGTGCACCGAAGCTGAAAGCAGTATTTCCCAGTTTCAAACTGCCAAAAGGAACCAGAAGGACTAGCCAATCACTGGAGCGAGTTAGAATGTGACTAGAATAGGTTTCTGACGTATAGCATGGATGAGATATAAGGTGGTAATTTTCCAACCAGGGCTTTATAAATGAAGAGGTGCCAATGATTATTCATTGGTTAAATATTTATAAAAATAGCCAATCTACAAGCTTTTCGCCTTGCGACACATTGTGAGATTTTCACTACTTTTGCACGAAACTCTTGTGCAACAAAGTAGGGCATTAATTGACTTAAAAAAAAAAAAACTGAGAACATATGGTACAGGGTTTTCTGCTCCGACAGTGACGATAAGTAAATACACTGTGGCGTTTATAAGTTCTATTGCTGGAGTCCTAAACCGTGCAACAAATGCACAAAAATGGGGCCAACGCTTCATCAAAGTAGTTTACAGTATTAAAACGATGCACTGTTTTGGTTGGAGAGAGAACCCCCTCTGTGTAATACGTTGCTTGTTCTTCTGAATAATTCACATGGTGGATCCCCCTGCGTCCCCCAGCAGAGCTATGCTTGCTTGCTTGTGGTTGTGAGAGCTTGGAGTAGTATATAGCGCGTCGAGGGTGTTTGTGTGCGTTTACAAAACTCATATTGCTATGCTGGAAAAAAACAGACAAGAGGACTGTGAGCAATTCACATTAAAGAGCATGAATAATGTTTACATATATTCAACCCCGTATGACGCCAGAGTGCAAAAGTGTTTTCAATGCGGTTTTAACCCATTAAAACCGGGAACGCATCTGTGTAACCACTTTAACCATTATATCTACTTTTGAAATTAAAAAATAGCAGATCTACAAGCTGAAAAATCATGAAAATGTGTGCAAATCTTTGAATATATATTATATACATGTGTATATATAATATAACTCAAACATTTGTAACTCAAATCTTTGCTTCTGGGGGGTCCCTGGAACAAAACATTTTGAGATGGGGGTCCACGGCCAAATACATATAGAAAAATGTTTTCTAAATCCTAACAGTATGTTGCTATTATCAGTGGTGCTCCAACTTTTTCACGACAAGGACCTCCAAAATGATATGTATTTGGCCGCGGACCCCCATCGCAAAATATTTAGTTCCAGGGGGATCCCCCCAGAAGCAAAGATTTGAGTTACAAATGTTCGCTTTAAAAATAATATATATTCAAAGATTTGCACAAATATTCATGATTTTTCAAAAATAGCAGATCTACAAGCTCATAGTGCTCATGAGCTTGTACATCTGCTATTTTTGAATAGCCAAATTATAAAAGGATGGTTAAAGTGGTTGCTTTCCCGGGCTTATTGGGTTAATGAAACCAAGGATGCTCCGCTCTATTACTCCATTCTCTAGCCTAGCGTGTGTGTGTGTTTGTAAGTCAATGGAGATGCAGTCAGTTCTATAAACAACTCTACACATAGTTAGACATATCATGTATTATTTAGATATTCTGTTTACACCAATGTTACTATAAAATGCAGATTTTCCTTCTTCCTCTACAGCAGTGTTAGGGAATATTACAACCAGTTTCCTATACCCAGTCCGACCAGTTAGGCTCTGGTATATTTCAATAATTTCATATCGTCTCTGTCGGGTTGGAAACCTCATTATGTCTAAAAAATGTTACTTTTCAGGATTCAAATTCAAAAACAGTAAAAGTAGCATGTCGAAGAGCTCAAAAACTAGTCACTTCGCGCCGCGCTTCAAGCTGGCACATCTGCTATTTTTTATGCTTTTGTGTGACGTTGACGCTGTAGTATGATGAAGTAAGGCATTCATTTACGAAAAAAACACAAAAAGTTAGAATTTGTATGCCCGCACCGCCGGCGTAGTGGTCTGGGCACCTAGGCTCCAAAGCTCTGACAGCACGTCGCCGGTTCGAGTCCCGATCCCGCCTTTGCTGCATGTCACTATCCCCATCTCTCCTCCCATTTCCTGTCAAACAACTATCCTATTAATAATGGCATTAAAAAAAGCCCAAATATATATCTTAAAAAAAAAACACTAAAAGTTAGAATATGCAGATAAGAGGTTTCTGCCTGACATACTGCCTTTAATTGTACCTCCTATTATTGTTTTTGCTGTCATAGCTCTTGCTACTGCCTTTGCTGCTAAATTTTATTACACTGACGCAACGTTTTGAAAAATGTTGACAAAAATAATTTAAGGTCAAAAGGCTTGACCAGATTGAAAGTGGCCCCCCTGCCTTTGATCTTTGACGCCCGGACCCCAGGTTGGGAAAAAAAACACTGCAATGGACCATCCAGCCCGCACAGCCCCCCCCCCCCTCCCTGGAGGTGGGGGCAGGGTGGGTGTAGACTGTCACCTTATCCCCTATTGATCTCCCCCCCCCCTCCCCCGAGCGGTGTCATTTATTTGCAGGCTGATATAAGTAGGACTGATTAGAACAAGGGCTCTGATTGATTTGCGTGCGCATGCAGCACGACACGCCAGACACAATGAGAGCTGGCAGGGAGGGAGAGCATTCATCTGATGTTTGTCCAAGTCACCCATGCCAGTAAACATTACCCCTCTTTCGCTGTGTGTGTGTGTGTGTGTGTGTGTGTGTGTGTGTGTGTGTGTGTGTGTGCGTGTGCGTGTGCGTGTGCGTGCGTGTGCGCTACTACACTTGTAAGGGATTTGGCCTTCAAGTATAGTGGAATTAGACATTCCGAGGACCATTTTCCAGGTCCTCACATGAAGAGAAATGATTGTTTTTATGATTTAAAAGGATTTGGGGAGCACGCCAGTGTCATGCACTGAAAATGGCAGATCTATAAGCTCGCAACACGCCGCAGTGTGATGCGTTGTGAGCTTGTAGATTAAATTTAATAAAATGGTGATGTCCCTGAAGTAAAGTATAGTAATACCAGCGTCTGTGTGTGCGTGTGTGTTTTTGTGTGTGTTTTTGTGTGTGTGTGTGTGTGTGTGCGTGTGTGTGCATGCCATGGGGGGGAGGAAAAATACTACTAAGTGTAATTTGCATTTCAATTTGTTTGGGAAACAACCTCACGCACCTCTGAATGATAAGACAAACGATGGCCTATGTCTTTTTTTAAGACACTCCCTAGACGTGGAAACTCGCCTGATTGATCGTGTTTCAGATGTGTGGCCCCCGGTGCCCTGGCGTCATTATAAACACCTGCCACATCCTCCGTTTAGTGCGTTACGTCCGGCCGAGGAACTTTAACAAGCGTCTTTCTACTCGCAGAGAGAATGAAACGGTGATTAAAAACACAAAGCTGGATGAAGAGCTAACAAAATGTCTTTCTCCTCACGTCAGCCGCATTCAAAAAAATCCCCCTCTCTGTTCCTTATACGAGCAAATCTGCCACTGCAGGAATGACTGAAGTCGTTAGTTTGGTTCCATGTGTACACTCTAAGACAGCTGGTCTTCAACGTTTTTCAGCCCAAGGACCCCTTAGCTGAGAGAGAGATGAAGCAGGGACCCACCAAAAAAATTTTTTTTTATAGAATTGTGTTGCAGATTAAATGTTTTCATAGATTTCATAGATGGCTTCATAGACTTGTTTGACAGCACTATCATCAATGTTGTGTAAATTAATGTGTCTTGTTAGCTTTAATATTAATGTGTATTTTCAGACATTTAACCACTTAAACCCTCAATACTTACTAAACTTGACCATTGACTGTACTTGGTTTGCTCTTTTTTCCCCTCTACACCAAACCTCTTTGCCAAAAAATAGCAGATCTACAAGCTCACAACGCCTTGTGTGCTTGTAGATCTGCAATTTTTTGCTATAACGTTCCCCTCACTCCCCTCAGAATCCTATCACACAAAGCTGTGGAGAACCCCCTTTAGTAACTCTGAGGACCCCCTAGGGGTCCCAGACACCCCCTGTTGAAGACCCCTGCTCTAAGACTTCCAGACCTCATAAGGGTTCATTTGGGGTGTCGTGGCATTAAGTCAGATGGTCCATTGTGCGTTCCGAAGTACAATTGGTCCGACGGCACGCATCACAACTAAGCCTAACTTAAGCCTAACTCTAACCCTAACCCTAATCTTAAACTCACAAAAACTATGCCTAAAAACCAAGCCTCACATTAATCCCCGTTGACACCGACGTTGAGAACCCAGTGATCTACAGTATTGAAGAGTCCCAGAGCCGTGTCCCCAATTTCCTTTCATTCTTTTTGGTCTCTGGCAAACAACCCTTCCAGTTGAATTTGACAAGCACCCCCCCCCCCCCTCTCCACCCCCAACCCCCAGCCAGTCTGCTCAAAGGGCATCTTGTTACATCTTCATAATGAGAGAGACAGTCGGGCTGCGACAACATCAGGGAAGTTTTCACAAGAAACTTGGTCTTCTAATGTCTAGCTGAACCCCCGGGCTTCTTAACACATTCAATCCGAGAACGCATCTGTGTCATTTTAGATTTGAGCTATAAATAGCAGATCTACAAGCCCAGATCTACTATTTTAGAAAAATCATGAACATTTTGTGCAAATCTTTGAATACTTATTTTTTGAAAACATTTTAACTCAAATCTTTGCTTCTGGGGGGGTCCCTGGAACAACATATTTTGATGGGGGAGTCGGCGGCCAAAAACAACAATTTTGGGGGTCCTTGACATGAAAAAGTTTGAGCACCACTGATATAGCAACATTTGTTATTTTTAGAAGACATTTGTAGAATCAAATTATGTTGTTCCACGGACCCCCCCCTGAAGCAAAGATTTGAGTTAAAGATGTTCGCTTGAAACAATATATATTCAAAGATTTGCACACATTTTCCACGATTTAAAAAAAAATAGCAGATCTACAAGTTCATAGCGCGACACTCGGTGCAGCGCTATGAGCTTGTAGATCTGCTATTTTTGAATAGCCCAAAGATGACACAGATGTGTTCCCGGATTGAATGAGTTAATCGCCTCCTTCTCCTGATGTCTAGCTCTCCTGTCTATAGCTGCTGGATGCCTTTTCTCCTCCGAACGGTTAACTAAGCGCCCCTCCCTTCCCCAAAGCCTCCTCTTTAAATGCCACAGTGGTATTTTCACATTGCAAATCTCCTTCCCCTTCTTCTCGCTATCTTGCTAACGGAACCCGTAGGCTGACCCCGTCTATTGATGAGCACAGTGTGAGCCGTGGGTCCCCGGCAGGAACACGCCGTGTCTCCCGAGGAAGCGAAGGCGCTATCGTTGCTAAAAAGTCTGCTAACAAGCACAGACCCTTAAGCCTCAGTCGAACCCCGCATTTCTAGCGAGGTAAGCTTAAGGCGCGACTTCTTGCCAAATTATCTCCCGGCGATCTATCGTTTTTCCTGACGGGGTAAATTGACCCGATGCAACCTTTTGCATCTGCTCAGACTCATAATTAGTCTCCCCAGATGTCTGGATGCGTCCTATATTTGTCATGGGCGAAATTGAGAGGTGACACATTTGACTTGATCGTTTGTTTTGCTGAAACGGTTTATGTGAAGCTCTTTAATTGCCCCGGCTCAATACATAAAAGTGTCTCGGCGAGAGGAAGCGGAGAGACATATTGACGGCTTAGCGGGTTCTGCAAACTTACTGATGAGGATATGTCAACCATGTCTGTCTTTGTGAGCAGGAATAATAGAGGACGGTCCAAAGAAGGCTGGGCAGCCTGCCACTAATGGCCAGTGAGATATTTAAGACAGCTTTGGGAAGCCCTGGTTTAAAAGTTACTGGGAAACACCTGTCCCAGCTGTTTTGGTGCCATCATGTCTGACGGCTCTGTCTTGCAGCACTGGTTTTGTGGCTGGAAATTAGAGCACGACCGATATATGGGTTCGCAAACTTTTCAATTTCGAGGACCTCCATAAATTAACTCTGACAGTGTACAGATTGGGTTACACAGAGTTACAGACATGTGACTTGTTCATGCTTGTATTGGCTTGTTCATTGTATAATTAAATTGAAGTGTTCTTTTTATATATTGAAGTTTAATACTTCAGAAAAGTTATATATGTTTTTTTATTTATTTGCCTGTATGTCCGGGTAGCACAGTCCGTAGTGCACTGGCCTTTGGACCACACGGTTCTTGGCTTCGATCCTGAGAACCGCCAAGTCAGCGTGATGGTACAGTAGGTCTGATGGTAGGTCAGCAATTCATCTCCCAGGGGTCTAGTGCATTGAAAAGGGGATAGAGAGGCCCTCATCGCTCAGCTGATACCAGTAATTTACTTACTGTTTATCCTATATTAAAATAGCCTAATTGGTGGGTCGGTCGGTGGACCTCCAGGGCCCCCCCCCCGTCAAATGCACACAATGGAGTCAAATGCACATATATGGAGTGAAATTCACTTAATATGCAGTGAAATGCACATGGAGATCAACATGCACTGTTGTCAAACACAACACAAACCTTGTCAAATGCACAGTATGGGGAGATTTTCAACATGCACTGATGTCAGACACAACAGAAACCATTCAACATGTACTGATGTCAGACACAACAGAAACCATTCAACATGTACTGATGTTAGACACAACAGAAACCATTCAACATGTACTGACGTCAGACACAACAGAAACCATTCAACATGTACTGACGTCAGACACAACAAAGGGGCCCCAGGGTCGGTGCGATTGCAAGTTTTTCAAATGTATTTCAAGCTTGCAGTTCTTTTTATTTTCATTTTTATATAGTTTTACTAAATATCGGTCAAAACATCGCAATCGATTCTCCAAAATCAGGCTCGCGTTTGACCCAAAACTCGAGATAGTACTTCAAGGCCACGAAATACTATTTCGTGGCCAGGCGTAATCGTTTTTTTTTCCTTTCAATGGCCAATCCGGGGCTCCATACTTCTGGGGGTCCCTGGCACAAAACATTTTCAGATGAGGGGGGGTCCGCGGCCAAATATATATCAATTTGGGGGTCCTCGAGATGAAAAAAGTTTGAGAACCACTGAGTTAAATGACAGCGTTCTGACCAAAACCCAGCCATGGTTCATGTTGGAGCAGTGTGTTCTAGTTCTGCCTCTCAACCACTCAGACTGCGTAAGTCTGACACAGACAGTCTCTCACTATTACATTCTCCCACGTCCTTCACTGCTCGGAATTTGTTCCCAAAAGCCTCATTTTCATCTCTCTGCCTTGAACATTTATTTTCTTGCTTCGCTCATTCTTCTGTTGTCATTCTCTCTCCATCTCATTTCGTTGCTGCTGTCGTCGGGCAGAAACCTTGTATCTCCATATTTAAACTTTTTGTGTTGTGCCCCCGCCCCCCCTCCCCCGTTTTTTTCTCCGTAAATGAATGCCCTATACTTCGTCATACTGCTGTGTCATGCGAAAGTATAGCAATAATAGCCGACCTACAAGCTCACAACGTGTCACATCGCGGTGTGTTGTGTGCACTTGTGTGCTAGTTTAGTTATTTTTGTGTGAGTGAAAGTGTTTATGTGTACAGGTTTAATAAATATTGAACCGATGAGAAGCATTAGCGAGAGCTTGTGACTAAACTAAAATTGATTCAAACAGGTGACAATTTAAATCGATTTAATAAAAAATGTATTGCGATGCAAACAGCAGAAAATACAGGATCCTTGTTAGGGAATTGATTTAAAAAAATAGTTTTCAGGCATTTGCTACTGTATTGAAACAAGGGAACCAGGGGACCTGGTACTGCCAGACCCCTAGTGGTTGACATCTGAATGGCCGGAAATCTGAATGGCCGACAGAGCACTACGTCACGCTAAGCTTGGCCAATGGGGGACAAGGGGGACATGTAAGCACCATATATGGACGAAAACGTTGAACCGGGAGGAAAAGAGAGACCGACAAAGCCTCATGTAGGCCTGACCCCCTGGGTCTGGCAAAGAATATAAGAGAAAACACAGTATTGTAAAAACATAGAGAAATAATTTTTAAAATATATGTTGTTCTGACATTTGTCTGGAAACAAATTTTGTGATTGAAAAAAAGTGAAAAATCGTATCGTGAACCTACTATCGTGAATCGTGTGGTGAGTTGAGTGAATCTTTACATGTCTACTGAAAAGCAACAGTTTTTGGCATATGGTTTCCTTCCCATAGTGACGATTCTCTCCCCCACATCTCCTCCATTCCTCCACCTTCCTCCTCCTCCTCCTCCTCCCCAGCATGCATATTAACGAGGCACGGTCTCGTACCCTCTCTGCCTCAAAGTCGTTTATCCTAATGTGGGAGGAAGTTGCAGCTTCACCGGGGCCTTTTCCCTCATGACTTATTCAGGATAATGTGCGACAGTGACGTCCTAATGGCTTCCTGTTGTAAAGCCACTAAACAAATGGCGTGGCCCAAAGTGTCCGGGGCCCGGGCCCATCTGATTAATAAGCAGACACGGTGTCAATCGATGGAGGTGGCCTGACCTCGGGGGGAACAGGCTGTGCGGGGAATTCACAGAGGACACAGCGGTATGGATACGGCCCGGGGTACATAATGGACCATCGTCATCATCATCATTGCGCCATATGGGTGATTCTGAGGTATTAAGCATGTTCATGTCAAGGACTCCGAAATTGATGTGTCTCGCCGCGGACCCCCCCATTTAACACATTCAATCCGGGAACGCATCTTACAAATGTCTTTTAAATCCTAACAATTTTCTGAAAGAAATAAACGTATGTTGCTATATCAGTGGTTCTCAAACTTTTTTCATGTCAGGGACCCCCAAAATGCCATGTATTTGGCCTGCAGACCCCCATCTGAAAATATTTTGTCCAGGGACCCCCAGAGGCAAAGATTTGAGTCAAAAATGTTCTCTTTACAAATATATATATTCAAAGATTTGCACACATCTTCACGATTCTTCAACAAACAAAAAAATAGCAGATCTAAATAGCAGAAAAATAGCAGATCTACAAGCTCATAGCGCGGCACCCTATGAGCTTGTATATCTGCTATTTTTGAATAGCCAAAGTATAAAATAATGGTTAAAGTGGTTAAAATCTGAAATGACGAATGCTTTCCTGGTCTTAAGTAAATGTACTTAGTTACTTTCCACCACGGTTCATTTGCATTATGCCTGTGGGATGTTTACCTTCCACAGTGGAGTCCCTCTAATCCTGTGTATGTCACCATTGTATCAAACAGGGACATACAAGGCTGTGTTTGATGAGTGTCCTGTAAAAAAACAGGTATTAACCAAACTAAATTCCTCTGGCACGCTGCCAACATTTAATGACAAGGTGTGAAAGGTCAAGGGTCGACAGGGGCAGTAAGGTGAACTGGGGCAGTAAGGTGAACCCTGCCCTTAGGGGTAACATTTACTAGAGTACTGTAAACTTTAGTTACTAGTTAGTTTGCAGATTTGGATCATTATCACAAAACATACATGTACCAATTAAGCCCGATTTTATACTCCAGCTGTTTGAAAATAGCAGGTCAACAAGCTTACAACACGTCGCATATTGCAACGCTTTGCTTTTTTCTAGAGATTTTGACACATTTTGAAAATGTGAGTATTTCTATCTATAATTTTTTTGATCCCACGAATTTGCAACCCTTTTTCACCAAGTGCCAATTGTCTAAGTGATCCTGGGCGCTACACTCCCCCTGCCAGCCTAGGGAGCACAGAGCCGAGCTTATGCCTCCTTCAATGCATGAGAAACAACTGCCCTTATCACCTAACAGGGGGGAGTGTGGAAGGAACACGTTATTCCAACCAGTTCCTTTCCCCTCCATCAGGAGCCCTGGCTATCAAGGGGGAGGCGGTATAGCGAACCCAGGACCTTCTATCTGTGAGGTGACAGTGCTACCGACTGCGCCCCCGTACCCTAAAATGTGAGTATTTCATTGTGGTATTGCTACTTTTATATATGAGTACTTCTTCCACCATGTCTGCAGTGAGAGGTGAGCGTGGACTGCCCTGAATGCGCTCAAATGGTAACTGGAAGAGTGGGCGCCAAGGAAGAGTGGGCACCAATATATTAAAATGGCTATTTTGTCCAAAATGTTAAAGAAAAAAAGAAAAAAAATTGGAAAATGGTTTAAGTAATGCAACGTATACAGGATTAGAACATGCTTGAACATTTGACAATTAGGCCTGTATTTCTACAATTGTTACAACCTGCAGTCATTTTGGGGATACACAGGAAGTTGAAGGGTAAATTTAGATCCCATGATGATGTACCGTGCATGTTCAAACCATGTATACTTTACATTACTTAAAAGCATTTTCCAAATTCTTAACTTTTTTCTATATTTTGGGGGGTGAGATTTGGGTAAGATTTGGGGGGTAAGATTCCATGCCATGTCAGTGTGCTGCATGCATGCATGCATGCATGCATCTTCTGACACATGCAATCTTACCCCCAAAGGGTTTGCATGCATGGCACACGCGCACACACACACACACACACGCGCACACACGCACACGCACACGCACATGCACACGTGCATACAAATACAGTCGCTCTCCACACACAGTATATACTGTAGTACCAGAGCATCTATAATTGCATCTCTACCTGCAGACCAGGGCAGAGTAACTGTCTGCAGGCTCTGGGACGGCTGATATTGGCTCTCCAAGTCAAGAGAATATTTAAGCAAATTGAGTTACATCTGGCTGAGCAGGGCTTGTGTTTAAAGCTCATCTCCTGGCTCTGCTTTTCTCCAGCAGCGGGCCAAGACCACACTGTGTTCATTTTAAATCCCATTGAATCCCCTGATGCTTGGTGTATTAAAAAAAATACTGTACATGTTCAATACTTACTCTCTCTCTTTTATTTGCAGCGGAGGGATAGTGAAATTGCCCCTACCTGAAAAGGAAACATAAAATAAAAAAAGCCAAGAGGCGGTAAAATTGATTAATCCAGTCAGCGACACTCAATATGTTGTCTCTTGCGCTTGTAACCACTTGGGGATAATGACTGGCCCCTCTATTGGCAATTACCTGAGGCCCTTATCCTCCATGAACATAATAGCAGGACTGTAGCTGCGATAACTTTAAATTTATCGTCCGTCTCTGTCTCTAGCATTGACAATTAAGAGAGGTGGAGGGAGCGGAGAGAAAAGGGGGGATGTTTGCAGAGAATGGTGGGTAGTGCTTGATGAGGCAAAGCCAGAGAGAGAGAACTCATTAAAATTCATCTCCAGAATCACAAAACTAGAGGTGGTAAGAAATATATCCAAATTGTTTAGGAAAAATTCCGGTGCAATTTTTTCTTTTTCTTTTTAAGCAACCTTCCTAAAAATGCTGTTTGAAAATGCTCTTTGAAGGTAATGAGGCTTGCTCGTGGCACATAGATGCAGGGAATATTATCAGCCCTGGAAAAACGGCATTTAAAAAAAGAAGAATCCTGGGTTTCCTTTTTTTTTTGCTTGCTTGTCACTTTTGTGTGAGGCACGTGTTGTGCATGTCTAATGCGGAGGGGGATCACACACACACACACCGACCCCCCACTATGAGTGCACTGTATGTACGTCTGCTGAAAGAGAGCCGTCTTCTACATAAAATAGGGGAGGACCTTAACGATAATTTCAGCATCGGTTGCCATGCAGGGAACGCTATAAGAGAAGATTTGTCAACATTTTGTCAATTTTTTTTTGAAAATAGCTGATCTACAAGCTCACAACGTGCCGAAAGCTTGTAGATCTGCTTTTTTTTTTTTAAAGAGTTTAAATTGTTCCTAATTTCGCTGGGGACCCCCTGGCAATTGCGGTACAGTAACCTCCGTCACGTGCCACAGGATATTTCACAGGGGTACTAAAGTACTCATCTGAAACGATCAAAACGTTGGTTCAAGCCGAATCAAGTGTGTACTTCAAAGTGCACACAGCGGCCCAGACGTCCCTTTAAAAGGCAGAAGACACAACAATAAGTGATATGGTACAATTCCTGACCTCAGCATTAAAGCAGCCATTTAGTTTATGGGCATCAGTGAGCAGTGGTGAAAATTGTAACTATGTACATTTACTCAAGTACTGTGCCTCAGTACAACTTTGAGGTTACTTTATTGAGTATTTCCATGTATTCATACTTTATACGTCTACTCCACTACTGTGCATCTCAGAGGCAAATGTTGTACTTTTTACTCCACTACAATTATTTGACAGCTTTAGTTACAAGTTACTTTGTAAATTTAGATTGTTATTAACCAATTGTGCCGTATTTTATACTTTGTTAATTTGAAAATAACCAATCTATAAGCTCATAACGCGTCGCATCAGGTTGTGAGCTTGTATAGATTGGCTTGGCTATTTTCAAAATATTTGGAGTACTTTGCCATTTTTGTGGCAATACTTCGTACTTTTACTCACATTTTGAATGCAGGACTTTAACTCGTAACAGAGTATTTCTACATTGTGGTATTGCTACTTTTACATAAGTAAAAAAAGATATCAGAGTACTTCTTTTACCACTGGTTAAAGTAGCCATTTATTTTATGGGCGGTGAGATAAAGGGGAATCTCTTCCCTCATAGTTAACTATTAGATGGAAGTTACGGGAGAGAGAGAGGGAGAAGAGACTGATATTTATTTTATGTTAATCCCATAGTCTTGTGAAAAATGCAGTGGTTGGAGCAAGCTCGTGCTCTAGTGGTGTTAAAATTGATACATGAATCATGAACAATTTATGCACGGAACCACAAAAAAAGGAGAGTTTTAAACTTAAGGAATGAATTATTCAGGCCCAGGCAGAACATGCAAAGCCATAAGACCCCCTTTTGGTGGAAGGCATGCTAAACAGAACAATAACACTGATCACATCGTCGCTGTCAGCCAGAAACCTTGTATCTCCATATTTCAACTTATTATGTTTTTTTTCGTGAATGAATATCCTGCTTCGTCATACTACAGTGTCACACAAAAGGAGTAAAATGGATGATATTTTTTTGTTTTTCCTTACTGAAAGTGGTCGTCTGTGGGTTTCATTAATATTGAACCAATGAAAAGTATTAAATAAATAATAACTACATTGGATCCATTGGAACACAGATTATTTTCTTCCATTTCCTTAAAATTAACAGTTTGGGACATACAAGTTTTCCACCCCACAGCGACAATATTAAACTACCATGAGTAAGATGAGAAAAGATTAGCTGTATTTTTCTTATTAAATACTTCACAAGTTTTTTTTTTTTTGTATGCATGTTTTGAATTAGCAGTATAATTTCTTAAGTGTAAAATCCCTTATACTTAAAGATCAGTAAAAGTGACCTTCAAAATCTCTCCACTCTCCCAAAAAGCAACACGACAGAAAAGAAAGAAAGAAAGAAAGGGGGGGAAACAAAATCCGGGGCTAATCTGTAATGCATTAGCAAGCACGCTAACAGTATGCTACAGCCCATTAGTGCTTAACAATGATAGCTGATTTTCAGATGGCACAGATAGCCATTACAGTAATTCGCTCCAGCCCCTCTGTGTGCCTCGTGGCTCTGCTCTCTCTCTCCCCAATGACAAGCCGGTTGCTTCCGGCCACTGACGTGCAGATCAATAATGCAAAACCCTCTCTCCTTAAAGTTCTGCCTTGTGGTTTCATTTAAAAGGGCTTCCTCTCAAACTAATGATGCAGGTTAATTGGCTTGTCATCGTTTGGGAGTTTACAAGAGGAGAAACAGGGGCCGTTTAACCCGTTAAGACCGGGGAAACGCATACCGTGTAACCACTTAAACCGCTATTTTATACTTTGGGCTATTCAAAAATAGCATATATACTGTAGAAGCTCATAGCGCGGCACCAAGTGCCGCGCTGTGAGCTTGTAGATCTGCTATTTTTTTTAAATCTTGAAAATGTGTGCAAATCTTTGAATATATATATATATATATATATATATATATATATATATATATATATTTTTTTTTAAGCAAACATTTTTAACTCATATTTGCTTCTGGGGGTCCCTGGAACTAAATATTTTTAGATGAGGGTCAGTGGCCAAATACATATCATTTTGGGTGGTCCTTGACATGAAAAAAGTTTGAGAACCACTGATATTATAGCAACATAAGTAAACAAAAAAAAAACTATTAAGATTTAGAAGACATGTAGAATCCCCCAGAAGCAAAGATTTGAGTTACAAAATGTATTGCTTTAAAAAATATATATATTCAAAGATTTGCACAAAGCTCATAGCGCTCTATGAGCTTGTATATCTGCTATTTCCCGGATTGAATGGGTTAAGGAGGCAGCGCTCCGGGGATGCACGTTGCACGGACCACACAGTCCCCTCTCCTCTCCCCCCCCCCCCCTCTCCTCTCCCCCTCTCTGCCCCTTCCCCTCCCCTCTCTCTCCTCTCCTCTCACCACCTCGCCCCCTGCCCTCTGGGCCGTGTTGGCTCTGGAGACTCTTATTGATGGCTTCTCTCTGGGTCTTGGCTGACCACCAGATTGCAGAACTCGTGGGCTTAAGCTGGGAGAGCGGGTCGATACCGTTATACAGAGGAAACCACGTGCATGGGGGGGTGGAAGACCTTTTTTTTTGTTTACTTAAGTAAAAGTAGCAATACCATAATATATAAATACTTTGTTGCCAAGTAAAAGTCCTGTATTAAAAATTTAAGTTACAAGGTACAATAGTTTACAGAAGAATAATGTAACTTTTGTTTAATGAATAAAATTAAATTTTGTTCAATCTGTATGTTAGAGTATGTTAACTCTCTCAGTGCCACGCCCCGAGATATCCCGAGTTTTTCCCGAGTACCCTCCCTGCCAGCACGAGAAATCCCGAGTTTTTACTTTTGACTGTGGTCGCGCTATTCTGTTTATTTTTCATGATCACTTTCGCTTCCTGACTCCTTCAGACTCATTGGGTTCCGGTTTCATGACGCAGATTCCGTTTCCGGTTCTCATTTCTTTCCCGCGGTAATTTTCGGCCAGAATAGGGAAAGTCACGGTTTTTCACACGGTATAAAAAACGAACGGAGAGGTCCACGTCTACTCTCTTTGGTCTGGGTGACGATCAGTCATCGTAGTCGTGTATCACATCGTAATTTAGCCCGATCAACGATTGTCGAAAATGTCAACATCCGGTTATGACCGGATGTGACGTGAGCCTGTTTGGGAGGGGGCGAGTGAGCCAGCGAGGTCATCAATGTGTCGATTTGTTGCTCTCTACTGGTAGAACTGTATTATGGGTTTAAAAACCCAATCAGATAATTTATTTGAATGAAAAATTACAAAATTAAAAAACTAAAAAAAACGCAAATTGCTGGCACTGGGGGAGTACTTTATGAAAATACTCTTGGCAGTGAAAGAGTTAATACAATATGACGTACAATTGGCGTGGTTGTATTCTGTCTCCCTCCTCTTCTATTGAGACATTTAGATCGTGTCAAAGGTCATGTCTCACCTAGACACAACTTTTTACCTATTGGTCTAGATTCAATTTATCCCCTGAGCAAGCAGGCAGGCTCTATTGGTAAAAATGTCAGCACTTGCAAATCTAGGCTAGAAGAGGAATTTACATAGTGTAGTTTAAAGTAAAGTAAAAGTACCTCAAAATTGTACTTAAGTACTTGTACTTAGTTACTTTAGACTACTGATAACGGTAAGCATCTGGTAATACACACGTAATACCATATGAATGAGGAATGAATCTATACTTAAAGGCCTGCATTCTGAAACTGTTCAGTGTCCAGATGGTGATTCCGAAAGTAAGAACAGAAGTACGGAAACTCCCCCCTGTCGGGTGATACAGTTAGTAGAGGCCCTAGGAGGGGTCCACGCGCGTCTGTAGACCCCTATACTGCATCTGTAAACCACTGTAGTGCATCTGTAGACCCCTATACTGCATCTGTAGACCCCTATACTGCATCTGTAGACCCCTATACTGCATCTGTAGACCACTGTAGTGCATCTGTAGACCCCTATACTGCATCTGTAGACCACTGTAGTGCATCTGTAGACCCCTATACTGCATCTGTAGACCCCTATACTGCATCTGTAGACCCCTATACTGCATCTGTAGACCACTGTAGTGCATCTGTAGACCCCTATACTGCATCTGTAGACCACTGTATTGCATCTGTAGACCACTGTACTGCATCTGTAGACCCCTATACTGCATCTGTAGACCACTGTACTGCATCTGTAGACCACTCTAGTGCATCTGTAGACCACTCTAGTGCATCTGTAGACCACTCTAGTGCATCTGTAGACCACTCTAGTGCATCTGTAGACCACTCTAGTGCATCTGTAGACCACTGTAGTGCATCTGTAGACCCCTATACTGCATCTGTAGACCACTGTAGTGCATCTGTAGACCACTGTAGTGCATATGTAGACCCCTATACTGCATCTGTAGACCACTGTAGTGCATCTGTAGACCACTGTAGTGCATCTGTAGACCCCTATACTGCATCTGTAGACCACTGTACTGCATCAACCGAGCCTTCGTGGCGACCCCACTGGGGGCAAGATGTGAATAGTTTGCCCCTACACATCGGAGCTGCAGTCAATTGATATTTTTCAATCTTTATTAAAGACTAATTTCTTCTGCCTGGTCTTTAGCGACAGCTTAGCCTGGCAGCCCATGTTTTTCCTTTACTGGTGCTAATTAAGGTTTCGAGGCCTATCAGGCTCGAAGTCTTATTGAGATTGTAGGCGTTCTTCTTCCGCCGTTTTTTCAGTTCTGGCCCAACCGTGTGGTCACTTTTTACGAAACTTGGCAATATGGTAGAGGGCTATGCCAAACGGCTAAGAAACGAAACTCACAACTATCGGCCAAAGGGTGGCGCTATTTCACTCAATTGACTTTGAACAGGTACAACTCATGCCCTGTTTGACCTACAGCCATGAAACTTCGATACACACATGTGTCTCCTCATGTCTAACAACTTTCATACGACTTTTGACCTCTGACCTTTAGATTTCCCACCATTTTGAATTATATGAAAAACAGTAAAAATCTATCTCCTCCTGGGATCTTTGAGCAATCTGCACAAAACGAAGCGGATTTTCCAAAAGTGAAAAAATGAAGCTTTTATGAGCCAATGAATATTGCAGTTTTATGAAAATTATTCGTCTGCCCCTAACACGTACATGCAGGCTCACATTTGTTTGAAACTTTGCAATAATGTAGAGGGTCATTCCAAGTATTACTGAAACCAATCTTACTCCAATTGGTCAAAGGGGGACGCTATAGCAATTTTTTTTAAATGCAAACTTTAAACAGGCAAAAGTCATGCCTCGTTTGGCCGACAGCCGTGAAACTTGCTTACACATGTGCCTTGACTCATGAGGAACATATCTATCACTTTGACCAGTGAACTCCGTCCTCAGATTTTACGCCATATTGAGCAGTTTGAAAAACATTTAAACCAAGGATTTCTGAGCAATTTGCGTGAAACTGTGTCAAATGTCACAGCACCTTTTTCACAGGTTCAGGTCT
This sequence comes from Gymnoscopelus braueri, assembly GCF_963280865.1. Classification (NCBI taxonomy): domain Eukaryota; kingdom Metazoa; phylum Chordata; class Actinopteri; order Myctophiformes; family Myctophidae; genus Gymnoscopelus; species Gymnoscopelus braueri. The sequence continues at coordinate 46,358,960 of NC_137623.1, read as the reverse complement.
GTTGGTCCAATAGCTTGATCGCTTAATCATCTGCCTTGAAACCACAGGGTAGCCGGTTCCAATCCCACCTCATGTAGACTTCATTTTAATTGCATTGCACACAACATGACTGTATCAATGAATACATGTACAATTGTTAAAGATAACGTGAAATGCTTATTTGAAAGTAGTTATTTTCAATGTATGACGTACTTCATTCTCCCTTTTGTTTTGTTTTGTTGGATTCTCCTTTCTCACTGTCTGAGGCTGTGCATTGAATAGCTCAATCAATAAAGACTAGCCTCATGTTCCAAAGGTCCCCGGTTCAAATCCCACTCATTACAGTTTACATTTACATGTGAATCAATAGGTCGCTGGTTCGATCCCTGTCCCCAACAATGTGTTGAAGTGATCATCATTGTGAATTATTCGTTTTACAAATAGTGTTTCTTGAGGTTAGGTCGTTGTTTTACTGAGGTGAAGGTTAGTGAGGGTGGGTGTAGAAAAGAGTCATCTAGTCAGCAATTAATATCAACCAATGTCCCTCTGCACTCTAGCAATTAGTGCACCTGGTGATACCTAGCCTGTCAGTCATTGGCTCCTCAATGGTGCTGAAAAGTGTACATGTACATTTACTCAAGTACCAATACAAGTGCTTACAAAGCACAGTACTATTTTGAGGTACTTTTACTTTACTTTCCATTTGTGTTACTTCTACTCTACTACAATTACAGCATATGACAGCTTTAGTTACTTGTTACTTTGCAGATGTAATTATTAATACAACACCTACAGTAACCACATACAGCCAATCTACAATGTGACGCGTTATGAGCTTGTATGTATATAATAAGCAACCCATGCTGTATGATAACTTACCACACATGAAATCCAATTCTGTCTATCCAATGGCTCAGTCAGTACTGCGGCCATAGCTGAGTGGTTAGTGAGCCCGCCTAGGGAGCCAGAGGCCCTGGTTGCCCTAGGTACGATTCCAGGCCAGGCCAGCAAATGTGTCGATGAAATGAAATTGGTCCCTGAGCAAGAGTCTTAACCCCTAATCGCTCACAGGCCCTCATTGGAAACAAGACCGTAAGGACTTTCATGAACGGACCTGTTAAAGGAATTATCCTTACATCCTTATTCCCATGGATTGGATCCACCCCTCTCACCTGCTCTCACTCATCACCAATCACACCTGTCTTCACTCACAACTCATTAGTGGCCTGGTGGCTTTTTCTTTGAAATAATGTTTAGTTTTTCAAATATTTAACTTTAAGCGCCCAATTTCACGCTATTGGCCATGGCCATTTAAAGGGTAGCAACATTAACAAACAAATGAGTCTATACCTGTAACAATGCTCTATACACCAGGGAACCAGATTACTCATATGCAATGTTGCCTTTGCCAGGATTCGATCCCATGACCTTGCGGTTCAGAGTCAAGAGCTCTTCCAACTGAGCTACCCAGACACATTTGATGAACGTGCAACTTTTACACTACATATTTTTTTTACATCACTCTCCGATTTAATAAAAAAAAATCTAAGCTGTGTGATATATACATTTTGAGTTAATACCATTAATATCAACCCATGTCCCTCTGCACTCTAGCAATTAGTGCACCTGGTGATACCTAGCCTGTCAGTCATTGGCTCCTCAATGGTGCTGAAAAGTGTACATGTACATGTACATTTACTCAAGTACCAATACAATCTACTATACTATATACATATATATACTATCCTTTACACTGTCTACCCGCAAGTCTGTAGGTCCCTGGTTCAAACCCCAATTTAACCAGTCCAAATATAATTTACTGAACAAAAATCATGACTTTGTTAATTAATGCATGTTCACTTCTTCTCTCTCTCTCTCGCTCTCTCTCTCTCTCTCACTGCATCTCTTTCTCTCTCTCTCTCTCTCTCTCTCTCTCTCCCTCTCTCACTCTAACTGCCTCCCTTTCTCTCTCTCTCTCTCTCTCTCTCTCTCTCTCTCTCTCTCTCTCTCTCTCTCTCTCGCTCTCTCTCTCACTCTCTCACTCTCACTCTCACTCTCTCTCACTCTCTCTCTTTCTCTCTGCCTGCCTCTTCCTGCCTCTGCCTTATCCCTCGAAACCGCTTATTGCTGCTTGCAGCTATATTGTTTTGTTTGTGTTTCTATTTCATTGGTATTTTATGCTAATGTCTATTTATATTGCATTGTTATGTTTTGTTTTAACCTGTACAGCACTGGTCATGTTAAATTTGCTTTATAAATACATTTTAAGTTGTGTTGTGTTGAGATGCAGTATAGTTGTCTATACAGTACAGTGGTCTCATATAGCAATAGATACAGTACGGTGGTGTAGATGCAGTACAGTGGTCTATAGATACAGTACAGTGGTCTCATACAGCTATAGATACATTACAGTGGTCTCATACAGCTATAGATACAGTACAGTGGTCTCATACATATTTCGGAATCACATTCCGAAAGACAGTCTCGCCGGCGGGATGGCTGGCTGGAACGCCGGCGAGACTGTCTTTCGGAATCACATTCCCGCAGGTCTCATAGGGGTAATAAAACCATTAACCATTTTGGACATACAAGGTTCCCGCCCGACAGCTACGATATCCAATGTATTTTAATAGCATTCTCGTCCGTGGTTCTGTGTTTGCCAAGGTAGACAGCAGTCCCGCAGCCAGCCAGTCAGGCTGACATGACATGAACCACAACAATGGGGGCTGGCGGAGACGGATTCTGTTCCATAACCTCGGCCTGCATGTCTCTGAGGGAGGCTCTCCTTGCAAAGGAGATTTTCTATACCCCGATCATGAGACCCCGTTTTCTCCCCTGTTGTGTTGTCGAGTGTCTGCATGCCGCGGGGTTGAGATGTGAAACCCATGAGGTGTGAATAACCATGGCCTGAATATAATGTGACTTCTTTATGAACAAGAGGTTCAGGCTGCTATAAACGCGGGCCTCTCACCTATACGTTGCAACCGCCGTTCCGACTGATGTGCAGTGGTGTAAAGTGACTAAGTACATGTACTCAAGTACTGTACTTAAAGGTAGGGTAAGTGATTTTCTTTGGTTAAAATAAGTGTTAAATAGCTCTATATTCTGATAGTACTCATTGCTATAGAGTGTTTGTTCAGTATTAGGAGTCTCCTTGTCTCTTCAGCTCTTTATAAAACAGAAAATGCATTTTCGTTTCAGTTTCAGTTTCATTTCCAATTTTATCCAATCAGGATAGAGAACTCAATCAGGATATAGATTAAACAAGTGAAATTGGAAGTGATGACACTAAGAAATGAGCAGTCAAAATTGGAACTGGAACACTATAAAAATGAAGCTTAAAAATGGGTACTTTCTTCTGATTGGCTGAGATTTTGACACCCTCCAGTTTTAAGTACTTTCACTTCTACTCCACTACATCTCAGAGGTAAATATTGTACTTTTACTCCACAACATGAACTAGTTACTTTGTAGATTTTGATCATTATTACAAAACACACATTAACCACTTCAGCCCTATATATATTTCGGCCATTTGAAAATAGCAGATCTACAAGCTCACAATGGTTAGTCCCTCCGTACCGTTAGTCTATATTCAATGATAAATAGATCATTGAATATAGACTAATGGAGGGATCTATTTATCATTGAACATAGACTAACGGAGGGGATCTGTAGTAGACAGGGGTCTTACCACCCATACCGCAGTAATTATTGGATGGAGACATTGAGACTTTGCCGTTATCTCTGCCTTTTCCTTGCATTCCTACACAAGTGACCTGGTCTGTGTGGTTTGGTGATCAGATAGATATGGGGCATCTCTCTCTCTCTCTCTCTCTCTCTCTCTCTGTGTCTCTCTCTCTGTGTCTCTCTATCCTCCTGCAGTCCAGCAGAGATGAAGAGACACGGTTCAGATCTCTGGGGTCCTAAATCAAAGTGGACCTCCTCTCTCTACGAGCAGGCCTGGAGAGGGGGATATGCTGGGGGCTACAAAAAAGGAAGGGGAGGGGGGAGGGGGGGGCCCCTGCCCCTCAGGCAGCCCCCTCAGGTTCAAAGGCCCTTATCACCTCCAGAAGCTGACCACTGTCAGCTCCAGTAGGGCCGACTGGCTTTGATGGTCTCCTTGGTCTCCATGTGTCTATCTATACCAGGGCCCCACGGCGGCTTCCACTAACATAATGCTAAAGGGAGTTAGCTTTGATAATCAAGGTGGGGGGTGAAGAGGCGTGTGTGTGGGGGGGGGGGTGCTGCTTTGAGGTACCATATATATACCACCGGTTCTTAACACATTGAATGCCAAAAACGGTCCGGACCGTTTTTGAGGGTCCAAACGAGAAGTGCCGAAAACGGTCCGGACCGTTTTTGACCCAATTCTATTTTTATACATGTGGGCCACGTGGGGCGCTAAAACGAAACTTTGACATCACCCAAGCAGTTTCTGAGAAGAAGAGGCTGGATGTGGCTCCATGTCAAAAATCCTTCCGGTCGGCGTTTTCAATGTTATCTCCTTGATTAAAAGCTTAATATCTCCATTTCTTTTTAATGTGGTGGAAACGAGCCGTTTTCGATCGGCGATCACGCTGCAATGGAGGGTCGCGTTGGAAATATTATTGTTCCAGGCGTTAGTCGGGACCCTCCGCCGTCTCGCACGCACGCTTTGTTTACATGCATTTCCGCGTCGGGGATTCTCACAGCACGAAATGTATAACGCAAGTGGATGGAAGAAATGCTGGCACTCAACGTATAATATTTTAATAAACCTCTGGCACCCAATGTGTTAACGTCAGGTCTAGGGACCACCAGGGGTCCCAGATGGACCCTCATAGGGGTCTGTATAACTCTGAGAACGTACAAATGGTTCCATTTATGGTTGCATTTGTAGTTATGGGGGGGGGGGGGGGGGGGGTCGTGGCCTAATGCACACCAAACTGGGGGTCCATTTGGTTCCATTTGCACATCCTTAGAGTTCAAATAACACTGATAATTTGTAGATTGGGGTCCCAGAGAAAGAGAGAAAAAAAGTGAAATGGCGGAGAATCCCTATACTATTATCATACAACAGCATATGTGGGAAATATGCAGAAACTTGTGAAATATACGAAAAGCTGCGGAATATTCAAGGTATGCGGGAAGTTTGCACGGAAATATGCGATTATGCGCCCTTTTTGAAGAAAATGTACCCCCGCCATTTGGCTGATTAGGCGGTAACTTATGCAATCGCATGATCACATTTGTCTGGAGGGTCTATTAATAATATTATGACATGTGCAAGAATTCTGTACATGTACAATTGTGCGTCCAGTAATGTGTCCTCTGTGATTAAAAGTGTCCTTCAGATTGAGTGGGGACATGCAGTCTCCCCACTCTCTCATCCATTCTTTGCATGGTTTAATCCATTAAGACTGGGAAAGCATACTGTGTCATTTCAGATTCTTTTTTTTTAGCTATAATCATTATTTTATACTTTTGGCTATTCAAAAATAGCAGATCTTCAAGCTCGTAGTGCGGAAAGCGAACATTTGTAACTCAAATCTTTGCTTTTGGGGATTCTACAAAATGTCTTCTAAAATGTTCACATTTTGAAAAAAAAAAACGTATGTTCCTATAATATTAGGTTCTCAAACTTTTTTCATGTCAAGGACCCTCAAAATATTTTGTTCCAGGGACCCCCAGAAGCAACGATTTGAGTTAAAAATGTATGTATTATATTTTCTTTTTTTTTTAAAGATTTTCACACATTTTCACGATTATTTTTCCAAAAAATAGCAGATCTACAAGCTCATAGCGCGGCACTCTAAAAATGACACAATATGCTTTCCCGGATTGAATGGATTAACAGATTCCAGCAAAAGTTGCCGATGCAACCAATTTCCTTTTTTTTATTATTTCTTTTTTTTTCACATAGTTTGACTGGGAATCATGAGTAAATCAAGTTAATGGCTAGAGGGACGCGTGATGGCCTCCGATTCCCTGTGACAGCGCATCACAGAGCAGGGAGGGATCGAGAGGCACACGGAATGCATGCCGAGTGAGTATGTCAGGGAGCCGGGCCCGGGCCGGGGCGCCCAGCCGAACGACGCGCCTCATTGGCTTTCCTGTGATGTCCTGCTCGCCGGCTTTGAAGATGTCCTCCAAGCCCCTGTTCACCTTTGAATTCACAGCCCAATAGATCAGTGATGAAATATACCCTCAAACGTTATGAATTCATGAATTTTACACAAGGAATATCTCTTCAGGGGGGGGGGGGGACTACGGTATCATCACCGAGGGGAAAAGTTTTTCACACACATTCGGAGGAGAAGTTTGCCCCGAGGTGGTGGAAAAACATAAAATAATAAAATATAAAAAAGAGGAGAGATAGCAGCATTGATATTCCATGCTAACACTCCTCCGCCATGATGCGCAATAGAACTGTCTTCCTGTGAGGGAAGAGCTCGTTTATTGTATTTTGTAGAGAGGTCGACCTTTTAAAAAATATATTTTTAATATTTTTAAAAAGATATTTAGTCAAAAAGTGCAAAATCAATTCCAATCAATTTGAAAAACTTTTAATTACAGTAAATAAAAAGTAGAATGTTAAAAAAAATAGGCGATCTACAAGCTCACAATGTATTTCAACACAACACGTTTTTATTAAAATTTTATTTTGTCTCTGTCCTCATAATGTACAAAACTGTTGCTGTTCAGGATTCAAATTCGAAATGCAAAAGTTGCAGATCTACAAGCTCACGATGCATTTCTCAACACAACACGTTGTGAACTTGGCAGATCAGCATTTTTATCTTATTCCGTCTCTTGTCGGGTGGAAACCTCATATGTCCAAAACTGTTACTTCAGGATTCAAATTCACAAAAGTTGCAAAAGTAGCAGATCTACAAGCTCAAAAACGCGTCGCGACCATCTGCTGCATTAATTGCCGATACTGACGTTGTCAAAAAAAGGTTTAATGGCAGAAAAATTCTAAATGAACTGAGTCATGCATGACACTCCCTAACGTCCAGTAAGGTTGCGTGATGATGTGATTAAAGTAAAGTGATGACATGATTAAAGCACTCTAACCCCACATGTAATCCCCATTGAGAGTCATTAGGACATCTTAAGTGAGGGCTTGTTATTTCAAAACGCAGTCTGCATGGGGAGGTGCTCAGACATGTGTGAGTGTGGGTGTGGACCCACGTGCAAGGCACGTCTGTTTACTTGTCTGCTTCTTATAACAGTCCCACCAATGTACGGTATGTATATAATAGCATGGTAGGTGAGTCATCATAGTACACTCCAGCCTGCAGCATGTGAACATAGTAGTTCTGGCGTGCACACGCATCCAGCAGACACGTGCATGCAATCATACACTTGCACGCATATATACATGTGCACACACTAACACACACACACACACACACACACACACACACACACACACACACACACACACACACACACACACACACGGACGCATGTGCTTGCTGGGCAATTAACTGAAAATATATCGAAACCAATAACCGACTTCTAACCGAATAACCGAGAGGCACGTTTTATCTTTCTTCTATTTTCTTATTCTTTGAATAAACCATTTATTAGCCTATACTTCATTGTATAAGGGTGGCATCCAAAAATAGCAAAAATAGTCAATCTACAGGCGCACAACGTGTCACATCATGACACGTTGTGAGCTTGTAGATCTGCTATTTTCACTTTTTTTTTTTTTCATTTTCAACAATGGTTCATTAACTGTAATCGAGCCATAAGATTGACATAATTGCGATATGATTGATTGATTGCTTGAATACTTTATTAACAGTTTTGCAAAAAGGGGTATACTGAGGGCTTATTTCCTTTGTGGCCCTGTGTATTCAATTCATCAAGATATTGATTTGAAGTCATATCGCGCAGCCCTAATGCACACACTGTAGATGCACAGTCACACACATAAACGCACAAAACAACACTAGCTGGGGAAACAGAACCTCAAGCATGCGCCAGAACGGAGTGAATCAGCTAGTGGAGGTATTGGATTGGATTGACGTGAGTGAACTGTGAACAGCGGTCCCACAAGGCTTAGCAATGTCTGCTGGATGTGGGATTTCTCTGATAGAACAACAATGGGAAGTAATGGTGTCAAATAAAAATGATGTAGTCGAGTCATTTAAAAACGATAGCCATTTCCTTTTTTTTTCTTTTCCAGTGCAGAGAGATGGAAAAGGTGGGAGGGGGAGGGGGGGGTTGCAGGGGGATAGATGGAGAGGTAAATCTCACACAGCTGGTCTGCCTCACTGTTACTTAACCCCAGCGGGCCGGTTCATGGCCAGCTTTATAGCGTCGTACAGAACTCACTAACATCTGCATGTGTGCCGCATGCACCATGGACTAAATGGTTTACTAATGCAATCAGGGTCTCATTTACATCCTGTGGCGCGTTCGACGCGGGGAACAACGCAACTACATACTTCATCACATCCCTTTGCAATAGCGTCGCAAAACGCTCAGAGCACAATATGTGGCAAATTATTGGGTCCTCTCTCTCTTTCTCTCTCCTCTCTCTCTCTCTCTCTCTCTCTCTCCTCTCTCTCTCTCTCTCTCTCTCTCTCTCTCTCATTCCCCCCCCCATGGTGGAGAATAACTAAGTACATTTACTTAAAGGGATAGTTCACCCCCAAAAACGATTAGTCACCCCATGGAAACTTGAATTCATGGATATTTGTTTGTTTTTGTCTCATTCCTATTAAGCCAATAATTTGATGACCGGCAGCAGTTCCGGTAGGAGACACAAAGTGTCTCCTTTGTGTCTCCTATACCGGAACCGCTGCCTACCGGTCCACTGGTCATCAAATTATTGGCTTAGGAATGCGACAAAAACAAAAAAATATCCATGAATTCAAGATGAACTATCCCTTTAAGAGTAAATTGTTCAGGTACTTTTACTTTACATGATCGTGTCTTACTTTTACAGTATAGGCCTGCTTCTACTCCACTACATCTCACATCCAAATTGTGGTATTGGTGTTTTAACTTATATAAGAAATTGAGTACTTTTCCCATTGATTGATTGATTGAACATTTTATTAGGCAAAAGAATGTAAAACAACACAGTTACATTTATAATACTTTTGTCTAAAAGGTCCGACCAAAAAAGCGGACTTGTTTCCGTTGAGGTCTTTGAATTAATTTCATAGACATATATAGTAGCAACCAAACAGTTCAGTCCCACCCATCTCTCTCTCTCTCTCTCAGCTTGAAGTCACGACGCCCTCGGCCTGGCAAGGACGAGACGGAGTTCAACGGGTTTGGCCCCGCGGTGACGCTAATGTGACGCGTGCTATATGTCAACCTGAGAGGTCGACTGTTATTCAACGGTTATTATTTCCACAAGGTGCACGTGTGTGCTGTGGGCCAGCCGCCGGAGCTGGCCAACGCATACAGCTGATAGCTAACATCCGTACGACGCGGATCGCTAACGTATCAACAATGACCGAGGGTGTTGTTGTACGCGCCGCGCTATCGAGGAAACGGCCCGACATCCTCTGACTGTTTATAGTTTGTCGGGATGAGGGGAGATGAATGGGGGGAGGGGGACGGGGGCGCTGTCCCCCGTTGACCCCCAGCGTCCCCCCTAGGGGTCCCCAGGTTTGTCCATGGATGACTCACCCCTCCGGCCCGGGGGAAAAGATGAGCGCTCATGAGTGTTTTCTCCCGTGGTTCACCGTCACCCAACGTAAAGCCAGGAAACAGATGCAACCTGATAACAGAAAAAGGAGTGTGTGTGTGTGTGTGTGTGTGTGTGTGTGTGTGTGTGTGTGTGTGTGTGTGTGTGTGTGTGTGTGTGTGTGTGTGTGTGTGTGTGTGTGTGTGTGTGTGTGTGTGTATGCGTGAGTGCATGTGTTTTTACTTAGCTCAAGCATTTCAAGTATTTTTGGCGCTTTATAATCAGGGGCAAATATTGTAATTTTTACTCCACTACAATTATTTGAAAACTTTAGCCCTATTTTATACTTCTGCTATTTGAAACTACAAGCTTGTATAGCGAGCTTGTAGATTAGCTTATTTTGAGAAAAGTTGATGTCAAAACCTGCATGCTGGTGTGTGTGTGTGTGTGCGTGTGTTTTTCCTATTGTATACACGGTGTGTGCGTGTGTGTGTGTGTTCTCCCACACATCCAGCTGCTTCCCTGTTCTATTCGACCTTTGGAACAATTGGCTCCGGTTTGCTCAAAAGCAGCAGCCTGGCCACTCTTATGGAGAGACATGGGGGCCACCGTGACCCACACACACACACACACACACACACACACACACACACACACACACACACACACACACACACACACACACACACACACACACACACACACACACACCACACCTCTGGCAGTGGAATAATAGTGTGGTAAATCACGGTTGTTTATTCCATCATCCTCACAGAGCTAGACTCTCAGGAGCGCTCTTATACACTGTTAACCTGGACCGACCTGCGGCTGGCGGCCTCCGCCACCGGTGGAGTTGTGGAATGTACATTGTGAACTGTTATGTGTGCTGGGGGGGGGATAGTGGGTGTGTGGGGGGGCTGGTGTGAGAGAGCGACCTGCTACAGTCTGGCAGGATAACGTGTAAAAGAACTGTAAAAAGTGGAGTAAATCACAGCTGTTTTATCTGCATCTCTCTGGCATTATTTTTATGGGGCTGAAAGAGAGGCGTTGTGTGTGTGTGTGTGTGTGTGTGTGTGCGTGCGTGCGTGCGTGCGTGTACTTGTGAGGGCCAAATAACTGTACAATTTGAGAAATAGACATTTTTTGAGGACAAAGGTTTTTAGAGTTACCCTAAAGGCTTACAATTAGCAAAGGATTCGGGTTGGGTTCAGGGTTTGGATTAGACATTTAGAGGATAGGTTTTGGGCTTATGGCGTTACAGATATTACTGATTTCAACTTAGTTAGTTAGTGTGTGTGTGTGTGTGTGTGTGTGTGTGTGTGTGTGTGTGTGTGTGTGTGTGTGTGTGTGTGTGTGTGTGTGTGTGTGTGTGTGTGTGTGTGTGTGTGTGTGTGTGTGTGTGTGTGTGTGTGTGTGTGTGTGTGTGTGTGTGTGTGTGTGTGTGTGTGTGTGTGTGTGTGTGCGCGTGCGCGTGTGCATGCGCGTGTGAATGCTCACACGTGTTGCGACTGTCCTCGAGATCCCACCTTTGCCCTGAACAACCAAAGTGGGCTCCACTCCACCAGTGCTTATAGAATTGGACAAGCCTTTTTGTAGATGTTTTGGTGTGGATACCCCCCTCCTCCGTGTTATGAATGGAGGAGAGAAGGGAGATAGGCAGAGTGGGAGATAAAACGGGGCCACGCACAATGACACTTACCGAAAATGTCTGAATCAATTCACACACGCCTAAATCGTTCCTCTGAGGTCCCCCACTGCCTCTCCATTATGCCTGCTCCACAGAGGACGAGCCTAGATAGAGAGCCTCCGAGTGGACATTAAACACAACCTATTCTTCCCTCTGCCAGTGTCTGACGAGAGCCACGTTAAATCTCACTCGTGAAAATGATGTGTATGACGTGATGTGTTAAATCTAAAATCAGTTTTTGCATTTCCCTTCCAATTGATCTTAAATCATTGCTTCACTTAAATACTAAATGGACTTAGATAAACGTATTCCCTGGCTGGCTACCAGGATTCAGTATTCAGTAGTATTTGCTCCATGTTCAACTCTAAACTACACTATCCCAACAGCCAACACCAAAGACTGCATATAAATTATTTCAGGGTTTGACCATTACGTAATGCTTTTGCACAAAGTAGGTTTATAATTTTTTTGTAATTTTCATTTTTCATTTTTGTTGGCCTTAAATATTGCTGCTGTTCCTCTATCTATGCAGAGCAAAAACAATTTTTTTTGATGGTTGTCTACATCATTGGAAAGCCTTTTCATGGCCGTGTTGAGATTATATAGTTTAAAATATTGAGATTGTGTTTCTGGAACTTGAACTGAATTATTATCCTGAAACGTTTTTAAGTGAAAAGATAAATGACACAGATACAGATGGCTCACTCCCTCGGTGTGCCTTTTTTAAAAGTTGCTCGTCTTATGTATGCTGTTTTTAATTGTCTGACCTGTTGTTTGTATAGTCTGTTGGGCGTCATTTGTTTTTATAACGGACCACAATGGAAACAAGCGTCGCCTTTTTTTCGCGATTGATCCACTTTGGCGCTTTTAATTGGCGATAGTGTTCTGATAAAGTATTTCTATTCTATTCCACTTTGCTCGGTTCAGCGAAATCTCTGCCGAGGGGCCTCTGCTCTGTTCTGCTCCGCTCTGCTGCCTCGTCCTTCCCCCGCTATCTCCAAAGGAGATCTCACAACCCCCTCGTCTCGCTCTCGCCCTCACATTTCCCAACAGCGGATTGATGCTAACCATGCCAATGAGTCGATTTTTAACCCATTCAATCCGGGAACGCATCTGTGTCATTTTTAGATTTCTTTGGGCTATTAAAAAAATTGCAGATCTACAAGCTCATAGCGCGGCGCCGAGTGCCGCGCTACGAGCTTGTAGATCTGCTATTTTTTTTTAAATCGTGAACATTGGTGCACATCTTTGAATATATATATTTATTTTTAAAGCAAACATTTTTAACTCAAATTTTTGCTTCTGTGGATTCTAATGTCTTCTAAATCCCAACAGTTTTTTGAAAAAAACATGTAGCTATAATGAGTGGTTCTCAAACGTTTTTCATGTCAAGGACCCCCAAAATGATATGTATTCGGCCACGGACCCCTATCTCAAAATATCTTGTTCCAGGGACCCCCCCCCAGCAAAGATTGGAGTCAAACATTTTTGCTTTAAAATATATATTCAAAGATTTGCAAAGAAAATCAAGATTTTTTGAAAATAGCCCAAATAAATCTAAAAAAGGACAGATGCGTTCTTCCCGGTCTTAATGGATTAAGCAATCCGAGCCGATCTGGGCTTCAGGTCTCTGAAGTACCATCAAGAGGCTGGGGCGAGCATATGCATTTCTGAGCACGCTCCTCAATAAAATGCCTGTGTTTCCCCCCCTCCTTCTCTCCCCATCTGTCTGTAAGCAGCGTCACAAAGCACCGGCAGAAAGGCAGAAAAAGATCAATGCCCGAGCTTCTCTGACAGCCAGGCCCAGGGCCCAGGGAGAGGCACACTCCGGCTCTTTATAGCTATCTGCACGCAGTTTTACACTGTTTGATAGAGACCACAACCAGGCCTGTGTTTGCCGGTCTGTAAACGCTCATATCGGGGGTTTAATAGGTTTGATCCTCTGCCCGGCTTTCCTTTGCTCTCTCTCTTTCTCTCTCTGGGAGTTATTGTACTGTCGTCCGACCCCACCAGAAATGATTCATCTCGGTGCTTTTAATGTTACTGCTACATAATAGTCGCACCTTTCGTTGGCTCTCGTTCCCGAGAGATGTTTTTGGTCTTGAGCTGCAGTGAAAACTCATCTTTCAAGGTTTTAAAGAAGATTTTTTTGTCTTCTTTAAAACGTTGAAAGATGAATACTAATGACATTTTTTACATTCATCTTTTTATATAAATGTTATATTAACAATGAAATCTTAGTGTCTTGGCCTGGCTCGCTGGCCTAGCGGGTTCAGGCATCTACTGTAGACTCAGTGTAGCCTGACACCGTGTCGCAGGTCCGAGTCCCGATCCCGACGGCCTTTGCTGCGTGTCACTCCCCATCTCTCTCCCCATTTCCTGTCAGCCTACTGTCCTACCAATAAAGGCATAAAAGCCCCCAAAGATTTTTGCCAATTATTTGGGGGTCCACTTTGCAGTATCCTCACAGCCCTCCAGTTGGCCCCCGGCCTATGGGTTTGGGAACCACCGCTGGTGTGCATTCCAATGAGAAGAAAGCCTGGTTATCACAAGGCCTTTTAGGGCTGTTGTGTGTAACATTACACTAAGTTACTAACAGACCAGCAAATGGCATCTTTACCGTATAACGAGGAGATGCTGCTTTGACGTCAGAAGCGCTGTTATCAATTTGCGATACGAACTCCAGTGTGCAGAGGGGGGTGGGGTGGAGGGGGGTTGCCGGGGGGCCAACTCAGGTCGGTTCAACCCGATTCTGATACTCAATCTGACCGAGCCGTCGGGGTCTAATATGACAATTACACACTCAGAGCGGGTTCGCTCGGCGAGATCCCTCACAGTTAATGACAGGAGAAGGGACTTAACTCATTCAACCCGGGTCATTTTAGATTTCTTTGGCTATTCAAAAATAGCAAGCTCATATGAACTTGTAGATCTGCAATTTTGGAAAAAATCGTAAAAATTTGTGCAAATCTTTGAATATAATTTTTTTTAAAGCGAACATTTGTAAAATATTTTGTTCCAGGGAGCTCCAGAAGCAAAGATTTGAGTTACAAATGTTCGCTTTCAAAAATGTATATATATTCAAAGCTTTGCCAAAAGGTTCACGATAAAAAAAAAAATAGCAGATCTACAAGCTCGTAGCGCGGCACTTGGCCCAAAGTATAAAATAACGGTTATAAATAGCTCAAATCTAAAAAAACGACACAGTATGCGTTCCCGGCCTTAACGGGTTAATCACATCCTTATGTAAGGATGAGGGGTGCGGCTCAGGGGAGACGAGCCGAGCCCCTCGGCGTATAACCTGCACCGCCGTGCAATTACCTTTCGGCAATTACCAGCCGGAGTGAGTGCGCGAGTGCCGGAGAGCGGCGGACTGTCATGGAAATTGTCACAGGTTTCGGTTATTATACAGACACTAGACGCGCGGCTGCGAATGTGATGAGAGAGAGCAAATTATTCCCTCATGTCGCGCCTCCTCCTCCTCTCTAAATAATTTAGCGCTGATTCTGAGGCTTCGACCCTGAGCACATTTTCGACAACAAGGCTATTGGGACGAGGCGGGACGGTGCTAGACGGAGCAGAACTAGGACTGTATTGTATAACTGGAGGGGAGCCAGGCATTAAAAAACAAAACACACACAGGTCCACAGATGGGGTTATTTCAGGGGGTATTTATGGATTTAAGTCCAGGCCCTATTATCCAATTCACTGTTGACTTGGCGTTAAATGTTATCATATGCCAGGTTGCATGTGCTGCGTTGCACCGGGGTCCATATGGAGGCCAGAGCGGCATGTTTATCACCATGTCCTCCTCCCCATAGCATCAGCTGTATGCTGTATGCTCCATGACCAACATCTGTTGGCCTGCCTCACGCACGCTCTATACACTGCTGTGTTGTGCGTGTGCGCGTGCGTGTGCGCGTGCGTGTATGTGCATATGTGCGTGCGTATGCGCGTGTGTGTACCTTTATTACTATACTCGTGAGGACCATATGTTAGGCTTACAATTAGGTAAATATTGGATGATGGCATATGATAACATTTAAGCCAATGTTGGGGTTACAGTTAGGATTAGGCATGTAGGGGTTAGGGTTTAGGGGCTAGTGTTGGAGTTATGCTTGATTTACACGTAGTTTCGTGGCAGTGTCGTGCGATAGCAGATCTACAAACTCACCATGCGTTGCAGCGTGACGCGTTGTGAGATTGGCTATTTTCGACTAGTGTTTAGTGTTAAAAATGGCAGAAACGGCATTCGTAAAACCGCCGTTCTACAACATTGATGTCCGTGTTCGTGTGCGTGTGTGTGGTGGGGGCGTGCCGTGGGTATCTTTCCATGTTGTTGTGTGTGATTGAGTGCATGGCATGCAGATGCAGACACACTCAGGACACCACTAATGGCCATGCTTCCTCCTATGACACAGACACATGCACACGCACACAGTGCACGCTACTGCTTCATAATTGCGTGTAGAACAAGAGTGCAAGGGGCTGGGGGTGGGGGGGGGGGTGCATGCTCTCAAACCTAGTAGATCGTCTCATACTCACAGAAGTCTTAATGTTCCCAGTTTAATCCTATTGTGTCGCAGTAACAGCTTTTAGGCCCAGTTAATTATTTGAAAATCTTAAAACAAATACATAAGGTACGGCCGTTCAATTGGATTTCAATGTGCAAGTCAGGCCTCCTGAGGCAGAAAGACTTGCTGTTCTGTATCCATTTTTGCCTGGTGTAATCAAATGACTGATAATGCCTGGCCGCGTGTTCCTCGGAGAAGAGGAGGAAATGCGGCATCTTAGGAAGATAAGAAATCGGTTCCTGCTCTTTTTTTGATTGGATTACATCTTGCGGAGGGTGATCCTTCATAGTGCACACGGCCAGCGCTCACTCTGGGAGTCCATCCACATGCACTGGAAAGTAAATGAAGGGAACGAGAAAAGAGAGACTGAGAGAGAGAGGGAGAGACGTAAAAATGAGAGAATTTTTTGTTTTATCCACAAAGCAGTGTTGCCAGGTTTTTGCGAAAGAAACAAGTGGCCAGGTCTACAAAAACAAGCCCAAAAGAAGCGACTATAGCCAGGCCGCATGATTACATACACACAGGGGTCCCCAGCAAAATGTGTTAGTATACAGTAGCATCAAAATCGTTTTTACCTCTTGAACCGTATACACATCGACTATTTGAAAATCGCTCACGTTGTGAGCGATCTACACGCTCACAACGTGTCGCTGCCCCTGGCACAACATATTTTCGGATGGGGGTCCGCAGACAAATACATATTAATTTGAGGGTCCTTGACACGAAAATGTTTGTAAACCACTGGTTTAAACAACATTAGGAAGCAAGCACAAAATAAGCCACGACGCAAAACCACCGCAACTACCATTATTTACAAGCGACTTTATTGAAAAATAAGGCCAACGTCACTTATAATAAGCAGACTTGGCAACACTGAATGAGACGAGACGGAGAGAGACGGAGAGACATAAAAAAAAGGGAAAATGTAGTTTTATCCACAAAGCCGGATAAACCGCGTCATGACCTGAACTCTGTCGGTTTGTATCCTCGCCTGAACCAGCTGGGAAAATGTAAATGTGCTCTTCCCTCCTAAATGCCCTTGAGCAAGGCACCTGTATAACCAGAAACAAGAGCGCAAGCTCAGCAAATCTTCTCGTTCAATAAACATATTCAAGATAACCAAGTAATTTTTAGTACACTTGAATTTTTTATTTAGTTAGTACTTGTAACAGTGGTTTTCAACCTTTTTCATGCCAAGGACCCCTAAATTGATATACATTTGGCCGCGGACCCCCATCTGCAAATGTTTTGTGCCAGGGACCCCCAGAAGCAAAGATTTGAGTTAAAAATGGTCGCTTTAAAAATATATAAATATTCAAAAATATGCACACATTTTCAAGATAAAAAAGAAAATTGCAGATATACAAGCTCATAGCGCAGCACTCGGTGCGCCACGCTATGAGCTTGTAGATCTGCTATTTTTGAATAACCAAAGCTAAGTGGTTAAAATGATTGTGAACTAATTTTGCTGGGGACCCCCTGGTACCCCCCCCCCCCCCCCCCCACCACTGGTTGAGAACCACTGCTTTAAAATATGCGTTTTTAATGTTTGATAATGGCAGAAATACAATACAATTCACTCACACACTCCAAGGATTTGTAACCCTAAAAAAAAAAAAACCATAAAATAAAATGCACATAATGACATAATGACGGGGGTTTAAAAGGTCCATCTCCAGCTTGGTGGGTTAACTCATTCAGCTGGTTTCGTGGTAATGGGACACTCGTGCCCTGGGGGACTAATCAATCAGGTGACTCCTGGAGAAGTTGTTGGTGGAACGACTGATTGACCCTTCTGGACATGTGCTTGCAGCGCCGGGACATTTAGTACGACCGCTGGACACCGCTGGAGGGGAAAGACATTTAAGATGGTGGCGCTGATGGATTGTCAGTCACCTTTCTTGTCTCCTCCTTTGAGCGCTGAACGGCAGTGGTTGGAAAAAGTACCCACAATTTTTACTTAAGTAAAAGTATCAATACTGCGATATAAAAATACTCTTACTGTTACAAGTTAAAGTCAGGAATTCAAAATGTACTTGGGTAAAAGTACAAAAGTATTGCTATCAAAATGTACTTAAAGTACCAAAAGTAAAAGTAGTCATTATGCAGAATGTCCCTTCAAGTCAAATGTATAAAAATCTTTTGAAAATAGCAGATCTACAAGCTCACAATGCGTCGGATGCGACGCATTGTGAGCTTGTAGATCGGCTATTTTCAAATGGCCAAAATGAATAAAGGGCTGAAGTGGTTAATGTATGCTTTGCAAAAATAAGCAAAATCTATAAAGTAACAAGTAACTAAAGTTTTCAAATAATTGTAGTGGAGTAAAAGTATAATATTTGCCTCTGAGATGTAGTGCGGTAGAAGTAAAAGTACTGAAAATTGGAAACACTCAAGTAAAGTAAAAAATACCTCAACATTTTACTTGAGTAAATGTACTTAGTTACTTTACACCACCGCTGGAGGGGAAAGACATTTAAGATGGCGCTGATGGATTGTCACCTTTCTTGTCTGCTTTGAGCACTTGAACGGCCCACTTTCTGTTTTAGCCCCTAAACAGATAATAGGTCACTAACTGACATCAAAGTGACAGGACGGGACATTCCTTTCTAATCATTTTCATTCATGCAATAATCAGTGTCACTTAGTACCTTTTTTTGCTGGGTTTTGTAAAGGACATGGTGTATTACTGCAGAAAAGGAACAAAGTTTGAAATGGATTCAATGGACTTTTCCTCAAGATTAATTTCTTTCCTCAACATTCTTGCCATTCGCCCCTGGCCTCAGTCGATCTTGTGTTTGTTTTTCTGTCTCTACAAAGGGCTTGTTGAAGCCGGCTTCTTCTTTCTGAATAGCTTGCAAACAGTTGTTAACAAAGCACATCTTTTCTCCCAATGCAAGCAGTGCTCAGATAGCAAGATTAGATTTGCGACGACTACAGACTTTGTTTACATTCTTCGGGCCCTCGTCACAAAGTGCAAATCCCCCGCCCGAGGCCAGATGAGCTATTGGACTCCTCGGAAGGAGGGGAGGTCACGTTGGACTCGATCTTTCCCCCCGTGTTTTTTTTTGCACACCTCGGAATGCATGCGTGCTCCGACTCGCCCTCCAACTATACCGCTCTCAGCCTCTCACACCAAAATTAATAGGCCTGCCATTTTCAAAACATATCATTATCATTGTACGACACAAACATTAAGACACAACCCAGTACCAAACAAATGATTGCGGTTGTTATTATTATTCTATCATGCCGCTAAATGAGATGATACTGAATTAGATTATCTGGGGGGGGGGGGGAGAGAAAATGAGGTGTTCACACCAATTGGTTAGTTGAATCGAAGGGTAATGAAAGACACGGCGGCGGCTAATCTCGGCTTGCAGAGGGGGTCTTTTTTTCTCTCTGATAATGGCTGTTTGTCAAATGATTTATGATGGAATTGATGGGTAATTGAGGAGACTGCAGCCCGAGCGACCACCAGGCACAAAAAAAAAAGGTTAATAGCTTAATAACATTGAGGGTTTAAAGGTCTATTGACCATGTGTTTACATACTGCCGTGTCATGGGCCACACAGGGCTGGTGGGGCGTCGATGACTACACCTTAATCCAATCTCGCAGATGGATTTTTGTCAGGGTTGAGTGACAAAGGGGGAGAGACTATTAGAGGTTGCCCGAGGTGATGCTGCGAGGTAATTGCGAGTGCAATAATTAAGCAAATAAAAGTGTCACCGGCGCTTGGCAGGAGTTAAACGTGAATTCCACTGAACTGTGAGACACAGAGACCAGATGTTCTCTCTCTCAGCTTTCAGGTGTTGAAGGATGCAAAGTGAAAGTCAGGTCTGGAGCCCGCGACCGATGCCGGATTGTTGGGTTTGATATGGCAGATTTTTGGGTCCGGTTTTGGAGAGTCCTTGCCTGCCGATTTGACCATTATTTAATGAACACACAAACATAAAATAGCCTACACGCATAAACTGAAATATTTTATAAAACCACTTAAGCCCATATTCAGAAATGTTCAAAAATAGCCAATCTACAAGTTCACAAGGCATCGCGTGGTGCCTCGTTGTGAGCTTGAGATTAGTTATTTTTGAATAATATATATTTTTTAAATACTTCTGAAACTTTTTAAAATAGAGACGGCAGGTTGAAAGTGAAAAAAAATCAGAACACATCAGTTACATAACTGTAGATAACTGTCAAAAAAGTGAAAATGTGGCCGATATTTTGGTCTGGCTCTAGGCCAAAAACCCTCACAAAAGACACATAGACCTCGCTCAACCACAACCTCTTCAACACGATTTACCGTAGCGTAGCTTCTTCTATTTATTTATTTTATCTTCAACTCGCCTTTTGCACTTTGTACAGTAAGTCACAACAACAGATGGAATTTGGCGGGACCGGTAGAGTTACATAAGTTACGTAAGAACTGGCTCACCGCTAAGATAAATCCATGACGCCGTTTGCTTAGCAAAAGGAGAAAGACTTGAAGTGCGGCTCACTGAGCGATAGCATCTCTTTCTAAGAGCGCACAAAGAGAGACAGCTGCTGTACGTCTGCTTTAGCGTCAAACGGAGCACTCTGTCCTGCACGGGACGGCAGATAAATCAAGGCCCGCCGACGAGACGTACGCGGCTCTAACTCACCGTATAGCCCTGGCTCTTAAAGCCTTCTTACTCCCAGTGACATTCCAGTGGAACCACCAGAGCCAGAAACCCCGGCAACATCCCAGCGTGTTTACTCCAAGCTGCCTCACACACATCTTATTTTGATTGCTGCCATTTCGGTCTTAACATGTGGAGTCTGCCGCAGCCATCCCAATCATCCCAGGAATTTACTCCAAAACGATTGTTTTGCTTCTCCTCCGCTCGCGCGTGTGTGTGTGTGTGTGTGTGTGTGTGTGTGTGTGTGTGTGTGTGTGTGTGTGTGTGTGTGTGTGTGTGTGTGTGTGTGTGTGTGTGTGTGTGTGTGTGTGTGTGTGTGCGGGGGTGTGTGCGGGGGTGTGTGTGTGTGCGGGGGTGTGTGTGTGGGGTGGGTGCGTGCGTGGGTGGGAGGTGATGATGGGGGAAGGGGTGTGCATGTTTGTGTGTGTGTGCAACCGTGCACGTGTGTGTGTGTGTGTGTGTGTGTGTGTGTGTGTGTGTGTGTGTGTGCGCACGGACGTGCACATTCCTGCGCGCGCGCGTGTGTGTGTGCGCGCACATGCATGTTCCATACGCACGTGTGCGTGTGTGCGTGGCTGCAGGCTAAAGAGTAGTGAGGGAGTTCCCCCACATCTGTTCAGCATAAGAGTTTGTTGACAGCAGTTTTCTCCTCTCTCTCACTCCCAGCAGCCTCTGCTATGATGCAGTTGCGCCTCCTCCTCTGAGATTTAGTAGTACAGTAGAAGTGCTTCTAAAAACATTTTCGAGTCAAGGACCCCCAGATTGATATGGATTTGGCCACGGACCCCCATCTCGAAACAGTATTTTGCCAGAGACCCCCATATAAGATTTGTGTGGTTAAAATCTAAAGCGTTTTTATAAAAAATTCAAGATTTTTTGTAACAGATCCATAAACCTGATCTGCTATTTTGAAATAGCTAAAATCGGGTTAAAGTGGTTAGAATGATTTTCATGCTACCTGTATATTAACTAATTTTGCTGGGGACCCCCTGGAAACCCCTCTAGGACCCCTGGGGGTCCGCGGACTCCACCTTGAGAACCACTGTATGTGGATGTATGTTACACCATGCATCCAGAGGCCTGCTTGGCTGCCTGTCTGCAGACTATAGTTCTGAGAGATTAACCACAATTTCCCTTCATTCATGGGGATTAATATGAGAAAGATCCATACATTTATGAAGCTTGTTTTTCCCATTGGTTTTGATGTGCTGAAAGTTGTTTCATTTTGCTGTGAATTATTCTCAATTTGAGGCAGTGTATGCATGGTGTTCATTAATCCTTATTCTCATTCGATTAGCAGTATAACAAAAACAAAGTTATACTGAGGCGAGCAAAGCAATTAATGTAATTGACTGGAAATGTATGACTCAGTTCACCAAAGGCAAGAATGTTTGTTTGTTTGTTTGTTTGTTTTGAGTAGGTGTGGGTGTGTGTGTGTGTGTGTGTGTGCGTGCGTGCGTGCGTGTGTGTGAGTGCGTGCATGTTTGTGTATAGAGAACATGTATACGTACAGTACGTGTTGTATGTGCGTGCGTACCGTGCCGTGCACAGTGAAGTGTTTACATCATTAACATTGTGTGTGTGTGTGTGTGTGTTGTGTGTGTGTGTGTGTGTGTGTGTGTGTGTGTGTGTGTGTGTGTTTGTTTGCGTGCCTGTGCTTGTGCGCGTGCGTGTGCGTGTATGTGAGTGTGTGTTTGCGTCCCTGTATATGCCTGTGCATGCGCGTGTGCGGCGTGCGTGTGTGTGTGTGAGTGTTCGTGCCTGTACGTGTGTGTGCGCGTGCCTGTATGTGCGTGTGTGTGTGCGTGCCTGTATGTGCGTGCGTGTGTGTGTGTGTGTGTGTGTGTGCTCATATGCATAACAGACAGAGAAAATGATGGCAACCCAATCAGAAGTTATCTGAAGCTGTGACTCGCAGAGTGTTTCTTCCAGGAGGATTGAGAACCACCCAGGCCTGTAATTGGGGAAAAAAAGGGCCATTTGGAAGCATTTGAGTTTGTCCATTTGTTTTTAAAAGCGGCTGTGCGATCGATTGGCTTAGCATTAAGCAGATCTGTGAGAGATCTAAATGGTTCCACTGAAACCACAATCTTTACTTCCTGCTTGCCAGATACAGGCCTTTAATGATTGGACTAAGACCCGGAGATAGAAGCAAAGCCACAAAAAAAAACACCAATCAGATGGAGCCGATATGATGATGCGACAGCACTAGCATGTTGACCTTTGTGTTCCCGTTCATACTTTATAGATCACTGGTTCTCAACGAGTGTTCTCGAGTGTATATCGCACATTTAAAAAACAACAGCAGTTGACCCAAAGTGCTGTCCAATCAAAGATGACCAGCAACAACATGATAGCCATATAAAAGCACATTAAAAACAGATAGCTGACAGTAAACTAAAACAGCAAAATAAAAATCAAGATTGTAGATTGCAGTTTACTTCAGTGATTCTCAACCTTTTGAATTTCAAAATTTCCCCAGCTTGATGCATTAGGCCCTCATTTGATACAGTTTTTCGTTCTTTTTTGATTTTTGCTCTGCTCTTTGCACTGAGGATTTTGGACCCCAAATCCTCAGTGTTCATTTAACTCAGACACTGTACAAATGGAACCGAATGGACCCGTAACGGAACCAAAATGGACCCTTGTACACTCTCAGAGCTACAGACCCATACGTGTCCATTTGGGACCTCCGGTGGTCCCCGGACCTGACGTTGAAAAACAGTGCATCCGTGACTCTGTGTGCATCCGCTTGGCACAAATCAGGTGACAATCAGGTGACCTGGGAACTAGTATTGCATGTTAATGTTAACAACATCCCACCTTGATTGCAATTACGATTTACAATTGAGGCATTTAGCAGAACGCTCTTATCCAGAGCGATTAACTAAAAGTGCAAGATCAGAGTAAATGGCAACGAACCCTAGTCGACAAACAGCGAGATTGCACCACTAATTAGCTTCTGTATAATGACTTGTGCTGGAAAAAGATAAAGTAGTCGCTATAAATTAAATGTCTCCTCTGTGTTCATTCAATCGAATGGAGGTTCTTGTTTCGTTTCGTCGCGTACAGAAACCTTGCATCTCCATATTATTTCAACTTTTTATACATTTATGCCTGTATCTGGCAAAAAATAAAATATTATTTTCTTTTTTTTCTGTAAATTAATGCCCTACGTCATCATACAAGTGTGTCACACAAAAGCAGTGAAAATAGCAAATCTGCAAGCTCACAATGCAACGCGTTGTGAGCTTGCAGATCTGCTATTTTTGCTATTTTAAAATGTTTTTAAAATAATATTTTTTTAAACGTTTTTTGGACATAAAAGGTTTCCACGCGGCAGCAACGTTGTTCTCTGGGTGCCACAGTGGTGTCATTAGACTGGGTTTCATCTAGCTGCCATCTTCACAGCTTTGACAGTGGAACTGCCTGTATACTGTATACTGTAGATTCATTGATCTGCTGGCTGTACATGCATAGTATTGACACCTCACAGGGGGGTCGGGGGGGGTGCATGGGCTGGGACTTTAAGATAAGAAAATCAAAGAACAATAGAACATAACTGCTGCAAAGCACATAGCAAGTCATCAGTATTAACAGTGTTATTTTTGTTGTCCCTTTTTCATCAGTGGGATGTGTACTGTGGTTCCTCTCTGCTGCGCCGACTTCCACCGTTGTTCCCGGGAGGAGGTACGTAAGACTACCACACAACTACCACACACACACACACACAACACACACACACACACACACACACACACACACACACACACACTCACACTCACACTCACACTCACACACACTCATGGTGTCACCAGCCGCTTTTACAAGCTCATATAGCCGCTACTTTTATGAGATTGAATAAAAATTAAATGTGAAATTTAATTAACAGAACACTAACAGTAGCCTACAATATTATCGAAGAAGGAGAGGACACTGACTGAGCAGCTCGGACATTTAAGCCTTTTTTATTTTAAATTGCTAGCAAGGGTGACTGACTGACCTTGCTAGCACCTTTAAAATAAAAAAAGGCTTAAATATCCGAGCTGCTCAGTCAGTGTCCTCTCCTTCTTCGCTGCTGTTATAGAGCACAGAAGTCTGACGTAATTTACGCATCCTACCTGGTTCGCGGTTTTCCACCCCTGTTCTGAATTCCCATAGACGTGTTTAATATCGCGTCAAATAAGAACTGTGTTCCAAAAATAAACAAATGATCCCGGCGGTTTGACTCTTATGGATATGAAGCATCAACTGACGGTGAGAAAACGATAATGTTACTTCCGCCAAATTAGTACAAACTTTTTTTTTGTAAAACAGACTGTATCAAATATAAGTGACTGACTATCATAAACGATACAGAGCCACCTCCCTGACAATATCGCCGAGACGGTTTGTTTATTTTTGGACACAATTCTTATATGAGACGATTCTAAGATGACCCAGATGTTATTCTCCATAGAGAAACTACTTTACGAACCAGGGGATGAACGAGTGACGTCAGGACTTCTGTACTCTATGTCCCGTTCCTGTGGCACCAGACCTGCCTTGTTTTGGCTGAGGCGCGGTGCATGCCTCTTCTTCAGTACAATATTACCGTCATGGTGAGTTCTTTGTTGAATGTGTGAATGGCAGTAGAACACACCTGCTGCACGCAGGTGGCCTGTGAAAGTGCTGAAGCTCCACAAACGATATCCTCACAGGACTCATCTGTGTAGCCTTGCTTTCTTTCTTTTCAGTTTATATTGTAACTTTTCCCACCACCTGGCCCACATTAAAAGCCCAGTGCAGTGCATTGGGGGTGCGGGGGGGGGGGGGGGGGGGGTGATTGAAATGGTTCCACAGGTTTTATGGGAATGCGAGAGAAAAAAAGAAGAAAAGAAAGAGAGAAAAAAAAAAACGTGTGTTCACTTATGACTTTGCTTGTATATAGTGTGTGTGTGACCTAATTCAAGTATACCGCAGCTGTCTATCACCACACAGAAAATACCGAAAAATAATTCAAACAGGCCTTTTAAACACATACTGTACATACTGTAGTATATGTGTGACAAAAATGCTGACAGACAGACAAGACAGGGAAGATAGGGATTCTCATGTGGACCACACCGTATCTATTGCATTCATGTACCGCTCCATTCTGCATTTCACACAAAAATGTTGGCGTAAAGAAGGAGCCTTTTTTTTTAGTATTCATGTCACCCTCTGCTATTCAGCCTTTTGGCCATCGCTTATCTGCAGGATGAGCCCGCCTCTCTCTCTCTCTCTCTCTCTCTCTCTCTCTCTCTCTCTCTCTCTCTCTCTCTCTCTCTCTCTCTCTCTCTCTCTCTCTCTCTCTCTCTCTCATCTCTCTCTCTCTCTCTCTCTCTCTCTCTCTCTCTCTACTCTCTCTCTCTCTCTGGTCTTTGTTGTGTATGAAAGTGGTTGACTCCCAGTGATGCCTCTCCACCGCGGCGCTGTGTGTCTTTGATGTGAGACAGAGAGAGAGAGAGAGAGAGAGAGAGAGAGACAGCAGTGAGTTCTCACCTGCCAGCTTCCGCTTGGTCCCTGAAGGATGACTTTGAGCCGTGTGTCTGTTAAATTGGGATTGATCGCAACAACAGGAGTCACACATTCCACACACTAGAGGAGGGGGAGAAACACTGCGTTTCCTGACAGCCAACGCGGGGCATTTGCCCAAAGCATTTCCTTTCCTTTTTTCCTTTTCATTTACGGATGAGGCAGTTTGATGTGGCCACCTAAAGCCATTCAGTTTCAGGTCTCATTTCTCCATGGTTGGCGGGTATAGCGGTTTATCAAAAGAGAGTAGCACCACCACATACAGAACAGCCTAATGCCCATATCAATTGAGTGGAAACAGCGAGTGAAGGCATATTTTTGCTAGGAACCAACATTGGTTACTGTGGTCCTCTCCACTAGGATGCCTGAATCACAGCTAAAGTATGAGGGCTGAACATGATAAACACCCTACGCTCTTTGACCACAGCATCTCTGGCAAGTACATTTACTTAAGTACTGTACTTAAGTACAATTTTGAGGTATTTTTATTTTACTGGAGTATGACCAATTTTCTGTACTTCTACTTGTACTCAGAGCCAGATATTGTACTTTTACTAATTATTTGAAAACTGTAGTTACTTGTTACTTTGTAGACTTTGATTTAGATTACAAAACATACATGAACCCCTTCAGCCTTAAATACATTTCGGCCAAAATGGCCGATCTACAAGCTCACAATGTGTGCAATGTGATGCATTTTGAGCTTGTAGATCTGCTATTCTCAAAGGATTTTTATACATTTTATACACTTTCTATTCAAGTACATTTAGTTACTTTTACTTGTAACAGAGTATTTCTACATTGCAGTATTGCTACTTTTACTTAAAGAGGTTGTGCCATGGTTTTGCACTTTTTCTGTTTTTCATGTGTCTATGAGGTTGATAGAACTTCATTAAGCCCCCTGGTGGTGTTTTTATGGTGTTTTATGTCTTCTCTGACTATTTTGAGTTTCTACCTGGAGGCTGAAACCTTGAGGGTCAAACGTGCCAATAGAAAAACAGCCCTTTAGTGACATAGTAAAATTGTACCCTCCCCCTCATTATCATAACACAACAAGTGTGGGCATGAGGAGGAGGAGGGACTAGGACAGGTGGGTGGTGCTAAGGTGGTGGAGGAGGTGCTAAGGTGAGAACCAGGTATACTTAATGAACTGGAGGCGTGTCCACATACAAACATAATTTTAACAATTTCTGTACACTTTTTGAAAAAAATCTTCCTCCTAGTATAACCATAATACCTGATGATTATGTTTTAGGGGGGGAAAAAAATCACTGAAAATCACGGCACCCCGTCTTTAAGTAAAAAATGTTGAGTACTTTTTCCACCACTGCCTGAAATCAACCTCATCTTTCTGAGATCTCGACTATTCTCTCGCAATTGTGAATGCCTGCGATGGAATCTGTCTCGCCAACACGAGGTCCCGCATATACCCCATTGTCAAAGTTCACAACCGGGCTGTCAACTCCATATGAAGGCTAGTACTGTACAGTCAAAAAGTAAAAAAAAAAAGTGATTTCCCCACATCACGCTCTTCATTTTCCCACAAAGGTTTTTGTTTCATGTCATTCTGTGGAGTGCAGTGCGGCGGGTGCCTTGCTCTCTCTCTCTCTCTCTCTCTCTCTCTCTCTGTGGCTGACTGATGGTTTGGCAGAGCACAGCGAATCGCGTCGAAAAGAGCCAGAGCTGATTGGTCTGTTGGGAACACCACTGTAAACAAACAGAAAAAGTTTGTTTCGCTAACCCCCCCCCTGCCATAGCAGTGGCATCGAAGTGCGAGAAACCCTCTACCCCCCCCACCCAGCTGCTCCCCTCTGAAGCCGCCATTGATCAAGGCCCTAGCTGGGTTTTCTGAGGTACACACCACAGTCTCAAACGGAGTCTCCTCCTATCTGCCGCGATGAATGTGCGAGAGAGAGAGAGAGGGAGATGGGATGAGCGAGGA
Organism: Gymnoscopelus braueri; assembly: GCF_963280865.1. Classification (NCBI taxonomy): domain Eukaryota; kingdom Metazoa; phylum Chordata; class Actinopteri; order Myctophiformes; family Myctophidae; genus Gymnoscopelus; species Gymnoscopelus braueri. The sequence goes on along the minus strand of NC_137623.1, from coordinate 46,330,917 downwards.
GGAGACAAGAGAGAGAATAGAGTGGAGAGAGAGAGAGAGAGAGAGAGAGACCATTAGGGGGAGGAGAAAGGCGAGAAGGAGAGACCCCCCCTCCCCCCCGGCCCACCCGCCCCACGGATGTAGCTGTCAGCTGGTGGGAACCCAGATGAAAGCATGGTAGCCAGATACCAGTGCTCTTTGATGGAAGCCTTTGTGTGATAAACAGGGGCTGCTGTGCCAAGGCAGGCAGGCTGTGCTGCTGGCTTTGCCACGGCTGTGCTGTGTGTGTGTGAAGGTGAAGGGGGCTTTGAGCAGGCTTTCCAGTTGCCGACCCAGCGGGCGTTCCATCCAGCATGCCAGCGAGCTGTCTGCAGCCGCCACGAGAGCAACCCCTTTATATGAAGTGCATGTGTGTGCACGTATACACTGCAAGAGCATCCATCGCACACAGATATGCACGTTCTCCAAGACTCCAACATATTACTCCCTCTCCCCATCTCTCTCTCTCTCTCTCTCTCTCCATCTCATGTGCCTCTCTCTTTCTATTCAATCCCCCCCCCCCCCCTCATTCCTCCATTTCACCCTGGGGATGTGTGTGTGTGTGTGTGTGTGTGTGTGTGTGTGTGTGTGTGTGTGTGTGTGTGTGTGTGAGTGTGAGTGTGAGCGCGTGCGCTGGAGCCTTATTCCGAACATGTAACACTCGTTAAAGTAACCGCTTCCACAGGCAACAGTTCCTATGCTGCCGAGCAGGAGTCCTATTTGAACCAATAATCATCAAGTTTTCAATATAAAAAAAAAAAGAATTACATGTATGACGCGCACGCACGCTCGTGTGCGTGTGCGTGTGTGTGTGAGAGAGAGTGTGCAGGGGGAGCCACAGATTTTTCACAGTGCCTTGTAATAGTAATAGGGCCTGTTGAATATTTCATGTCTGGCATGGCTTTGAAAAGGCACAGGTTGGTGATGCTGAGCGTAACAAGGGAAAGGTACGAGAGGAACTGTGCCAACGCGGCCCGCATTAATCCTCTGTGCTACATTTCTATTTTTCTTTTTTCCCCCATATCCGCAAACCTGTGTGAGCTACCACTTTTTTTTTTGTATGAGAGGCAAAGGCAATAACAAATCCGGCTCTGAGATTCAGACGCGCCTTTCCGTAACAAAGCCAGCGTGGTGATTTTGATTCACTGAGAAGAGAACAGGATTACTACACACTGTAGACTAGTCTGAAAGACGGAGGAAGAGAGAGAGAGAGAGAGAGTGTGTGTGTGTGTGTGTGTGTGTGTGTGTGTGTGTGTGTGTGTGTGTGTGTGTGTGTGTGTGTGTGTGTGTGTGTGTGTGTGTGTGTGTGTCATTGTATTACTATACTTGTGAGGGCCATGAAGTAGTAGAATTTGAGAAATAGACATTGTGGGGCCAATTTTCCTCACATAATTTAGTTAGGTTTACAATTGGGCTCAGGTTGGGGTTATAGGATTATGATTAGACATGTTGAGGTCAGGTTTAGGGGTTAGGGTTAGAGTTATGCTTGATTTATACTACATTTATACGTACGAGTTGTGTTCTCGTACGAGATCTGCTATTTCTGGTGCACAACAACCACTAAAAAAGGTTTTAATGCTTTCCTAAAATGTTGATGGTCGCACAAGGAGAGAGAGAGAGAGAGAGAGAGAGAGAGAGAGAGAGAGAGAGAGAGAGAGAGAGAGAGAGAGAGAGAGAGAGAGAGAGAGAGAGAGAGAGAGAGAGAGAGAGAGAGAGAGGGACGGAGGCATGCCATGCATGTGTGTGGGAAGTGGTTTTGGCTGCGTTTGAAATTAATGATCTCAACATGTGCTATAGTTGAGAATCATCAGAAAAGAAAAGTGCAGACAAAAGCAGTTACAGCAACGCAGGGGCCACAGATGGGGGGAAAACCCCCATCACTGCGACACAGGAGCCGTGTGGAAACAAAAATAATACATTTTTAGTTTTTAACTACTTGAACCCTAGCATCCATATTCTGGGAGGAACATTAGCCAAAAATAGCCGATCTATAAAGCTCACAATGTAATGCAATGTGAGCTTCTTGATCGGCTGTTTTTGGAGACATTTTATGTGGACGGAAAAAAGCAGCCTGTTTCTTTAATAGGAGTGTACACCCCAAAAATCGATCAATTACTCACCCAATGAAGCCTTTATTTATTTTTTTTGTCACATTCCTCATCCAATATTCCAATATTTGATGAATTGAAGTGAACAGGAGGCCAAGGCAAACCTATATTTAAAACTAGGACTAACTGTACTACAAAGGTTATAAGCGGGTTATTTTATTTTTTATTTTTTTGTACATTTTATCCCACAATTTTGCAACCCAATTTTTTTCACCCAGTGCCAATTGTCTAAGTAATCCTCTGTCAGCCTAGGGAGAGCCCGGAGCCGAGCTCATGCCTCCCTCAATGCATGAGAGCCAACTGACCTTCTTATCACCTGACAGGGGGGAGTTTCCCCGGTAGGACGTAGCGCGTGGAAGGAACACGTTATTCCAACCAGTTCCTTTCCCCTCCATCAGGCGCCCGGCTGACCAGGGGGAGGCAGTATAGAGACCAGACCTGTGAGGGTATCTATGCCTAGGGGACACAGGGAGAACATGCAAACTCCACACAGAAAGGCCTTTTCACCAACCCCACAGGCTATGGGTATTATCATTATCATTATTTTTTTGCCAATTATTTGGGGTCCCACGTGCAATAATATCCACACGGCCCACCCATGGGCCCACTGGATTAACCAGGGAATCGCTGGTTAAAAGTATGTTGAGTTTTCTCCCACTAGGAATATTGACAGTTTGACTCCTTTAACGATAACATTGCTCCCTCTCCCTCTCTCTGAGAGTTTTTCCATGCGACCTTCAGCTGACCGTAATATTTTTTGGGTTCCATGGGAGACCACTTTAATTCCTCATACACTCCGATGGAATCTCTCATCTGCCTCTATCTCATACATTTTGGCAGGCAGGCGCTGCGAAGGAGTCCCGGGCCAACGAAAAAAGCCACGGCCAATAATAGCGCATTTATCCTGCGGGGGGAACGTCTCTGAGATCATATATAGAGCTGCTACAACCAAAGACACTGTGAACCCCAGGACCACGTATATTCATAAAACCGCCCATCTGCCTGAAATATGCATCACTTAAGAGACGTTGCCGTATACGTCGCTGTCGGGAGGAAACCTTGTACGTCCCTAGTACAAGGTTGAGTAGCAAGACAGTGGAAAAAAAAACTTGTGCACCCAATGGATCCAATGTAGTTAACATTTATTTTTAACATTTTGGCTATTCAAAAATAGCAGATCTACAAGCTCATGAGCTTGTAGATCTGCAATTATTTTTGAAAAATCGTAAAAATGTGTGCAAATCTTTACAAATGTCTTCTAAATCCTAACAGTTTTCTGAAAAACGTATGTTGCTATATATATCAGTGGTTCTCAATATTTTTCATGTCAAGGACCCCTAAAATTACGTTTGGCCGCCGACCCCATCAAAATATGTTGTTCCAGGGACCCCCCAGAAGCGAAGATTTGAGTAAAACATGTTGTTTAACAGATGGTATGTATTCAAAGATTTGCACAAATGTTCAAGATTTTTCAAAAATAGCAGATCTACAAGCCCAAAGAAATCAAAAACAATTGCACAGATGCGTTCCCGGATTGAATGGGCTAATCACTTTGACTTTGACTTGAAGAGAGAACAATAACAGCAAAAAAAAAGCCGATCTACAAGCTTGGGGTTAGAGCTTGTAGATCGGCTGTTTTTGCTACTTTTGTGTGACACTCTTGCCTGACGAAGTAGGGCATTCATTTAAATAAGACCTGGAACGCATCTGTGTCACTTTAGATTTCTTTGGCTATTCAAAAATAGCAGATATACAAGCTCATAGCGCGGCACCGAGTGCAGCGCTATGAGCTTGTAGATCTGCTATTTTTGAAAAACCTTGAAAAAAAAAAAGTTTAAATTTTTTTCAAATAACTGTTAGGATTTAGATTTTTTTTAAAGAATCGCCTCAGGTCTTAATGGGTTAAAAAAACACATAAAAGGTTAGAGATACAAGGTTTCTGCTCCGACAGTAACGGTTATGGCCTGGAGGCTGCATAGGTGTCGTTCTCCATGTGTCAGACATCACATGCATGTCTGCTATCTATCTATCCCTCCTCCTTATACATGTAATGAATTACCATGAGGACACGGTGGAGTGATTGGCACGTCTCACATGCTTACATAGGCCATAAAGAAGGGAATCTCTCCTTCTGGTGGAGTAAGTGGACTGTGTCGTTGAGGCTGAGCTCTGACAACATTCATTTACATGACATGTTTAGTTTTAACTACCAGCCACAGCCTGCCTGGCTCTCTTTCTATGTTGAGGTTGACGTTTTGCATTAAAGGGGTAGTTCATCCCCCACATCACTTTTGTTTCTTATCAATTACTCACCCTATGAAGTTTGTTTTTGTTGCGTTCCTGATCCAATATTCCAATATTTGACGAATGCAAGTAAATAGGAGGCCAAGCTTAAAGGACGACTTCACCCATTTTCAACCTACCCTCATATAATAGATCCTCACTAATGGTCCTGATAAAATTGTGTCATTTTCTCAGTCTGTGTCTCATAGGAGGGCTGTGGACAGTTCAGAAACACGTCTACCAGTGACTTTTTTAATTTGTATTTTTATTAAAGCGATAACAATGGCTTCCATTATAGCATGCTAGCTTTCCAGGATTAGAAAGCCTGTAGTCTACAGACCTCCTCTGAGACAAAAATAGACAAAAATGGTGCCATATTATCATGAGCATTAGTGAGGACCAATTATATGAAGACAGGTTGAAAATTGGTGAAGTCGTCCTTTAACAAACCGCTGCAGAGGAACGAATAAGGGCCCCGAAAAATGTGAGAGTCAAACATAATAATACCTGCTTTATAATTACAGCCAATCAGCCAATACGGTACAACAATCGACACCCATCCTTTTTTAAGGACAATAGCATGGCGTTGAGTGAGATATCAGCCTGGGTGTCGGGTGTGAAGGGGTGCTGCCTGTTCGGAGGCTGTGGAGCGTATAGCCCACGTTGTCATCGCTCCTCCTGGCCTGTCTGAACGGGGAGGAGAACATCCCGCGCTGACAAGAGGTGAGGCTCCCGCTCTACAACCTTTCCGCCATCAGTTTTGGATCGCTACGCTCAATCAAAGGGCCGCATAATGTGACAGATCCCTGTCTCTTTGCCTTCGCCCCTTTGATGCCTGAGGCTTTTTAGGCTCAACCCCGGCTAAACCCCCCTCTGCCAGAAAAAAAGCCTGATGCCCACGGGCCCATATTGGAAACAAAGACATATCCCACCAAAAGGAGACAGAGAGGGAGAGAGAGAGAAGACAGAGATAGACAGACAGAGACAGACAGATGAGGCAAAGTGGAAGGAGCGAGCTAGATGAGGGGAGAAGGAGACGGACAGAGACAGACAGACAGACCGACAGACAGACCGACAGACAGACAGACAGACAGACAGACAGACAGACAGACAGACAGACAGACAGACAGACAGACAGACAGACAGACAGACAGACAGACAGACAGACAGACAGACAGACAGACAGACAGACAGACAGACAGACAGACACGAGAAAGGCAGTGAAGAGTAATAGGCACTGTGTTGGCAGAAAGACCGACAGGTATAGAAGCAGTGGTGGAAAGTAACTAAGTACCCTTACTCAAATACGGTATTTAAGTACAAGTTTGATGTGATTCTTTACTCTACTTTTTACCTGTAATTTTTTGATACTTCGTACTTTGACTCCATTGACTCCAATATTGACTCCTCAGAGGCAATATTGTACTTTTTACTCCACTACAATTATTTGACAGCTTTACTTACTATAGTTACTTTGCAGATCTCGATTATTAATAATGATGATCTATCTTAAATTATGTTAAATCTAAAGCTCACAACGCGTTGCAACGTTGTAGATCGGCTATTTTCAAATAGCTGAAGTTGAAGTGGTTAATGACCAACAATTCTAATGATATATGATTCTGAAAAGGGTATTCTGCATGATGTCTACTTTAACTTTTGCTACTTTAAGTATGTTAGACAGACGAACGTCACAGGATAGAAAGTAAGAGTGGTTCTGAAGACACGTGGAAGTTTACAACTGCGTAAAAACCTCTCTAGCTTCTATAGCTCAGCTCTGTCAGAGTGAGATGCATATATAGGGCTGCACTTTTCATTATGGACTCGCTAAATGTGTTTTCGAATGATGGCAGTCAGATTTTAATGGCATTATGAGCCATTAAAAATTTGGAGGAGGAGAAAAAAAGACTGATCCTGATCCTATCTTCTCATCTCCTTGTATTCTCCATTGATTGCCAGAACTGATATCTTGTTTCATATCGCTCTCTCTCCCCCCCCCCCCCCCTTCATCTAATGCAGTAACAGCTGTGGAAATGGGAGCTGACGTGCATTGTTAACTGTGTTTATTGTGGTCGTGTAATTACAAACTGTATAATGTGCTAGTTTAATTTATTAGATTAGTTGATAGCATTGTAAATCAGTGAATTGTGCAATGGCGCGTTGGTCTGTTAATGGCTTCACTTTGTATAGCTGTTGTAAAACAGTGCCCTCTAGTGACTCCCATGAGGATGCCCCCCCCCCCCCCCCCCCCGAGGCTGAGTGAAGGGTGACTGATCATTATCACTATTATTTCAAACTTTTGCCTCAATTACGAGAAATGAGCCATCATTTATTTTGAAGTGAAAATAGCAGATCTACAAGCTCACAGATTACACACACTTCTCGATTATTCAAGGAACCTGCATGAGCAAGATTACGTTGGATATTGGTTCTAAATATCGGTTTCGATATATTTTTGGTTAATAGCCCAGCCCTGGCTCATAGGCAGTGGTTTGGCCTGGTACACTACCCAGTTTTGACCCCTCATAGATACTGTAACACTAGAAGGAACCCAGTCATTATCAACCTTTTTCATTTCAAGGGCCGCCAGTTCAATATGCATTAGGCCACGAACCCACATCTGATACTTTCTTTTCTTTTCTTATCTCTGGCACCCCAATCTAAACACTGTAAAACCAGCAGAGTTTATTTAACTCTGAGAGTGTACAAATAGAGCCAAATGGACCAGTTCCATTTGAGAGTTATACAGACCACTTATGTTATGGCTCTGTAACTCTCAGAGTTACAGAGCCATAAGGGCTCTTGTAAGCCATAACTCTCAGAGTTACAGAACTTTAAGGGTCCATTTGGTTCCATTTGCTACACTCTCAGAGTTACAGACCCATAAGGGTCCATTTAAACCCGCAGAATTGTCATTGAGTCTGTGACTCAATGAGCGTCTCAGTCAGTGAGTCTCAAAACCTACTGTGCTTTTGTTTTGGTTGAGATCCAACCAGTTAGAAACACAACATTTAGTGTTAAATGGATGCATGGAAGAGGCTCTGTGCAGCTGGCAGGAGTCTACTGCTTCACCTGCTGCATTCACACCATCATCAACCTCATGATGGTCACCCCAGCAGCTCATAATGGTTTAGAGACGAATAATAGTCCATCTTCTAAACTGAGAGTTTGTACGTATTCATTATTATGTATTCATTGGCCGTAACAACCTCTACATTTAGGAAGAGAGGATTTTCTTTGGTCAAATAAATCATTTGATAAAATATTTCTTTCCCCAGAAACTGATATGTTTCGCTCCAATTTCGCTGCATCTGTGCAGCAGAGGACGCCATGTGTTCCTTCCATGAGCTACATCCTACCGGGGAAACTCCCCCCTGTCAGGTGATAAGTAATCTCTCAAGAACAGATTCTGCTCTGCGTTTGAATCTGTCGGGGGGGTTCGTCATATCGCGTACGCACTGGCCTACAAGTGGGCGTGCCTTCAGATCAGGAAGCAGGCCGCGCTTTACCCAATCAAATGTAGTGGGAGGGATTCACGTGTCCGTCGATCCGAGATAGTCAAAGACAGCAGAGGGCGCTGTTTTTCCTTTTCATTTGGCGCTGGGTTCCCAGATTGGGTGATAAGAAGCAGCTTGCTAGCTCCTCATGCATTGAAGGAGGCATGAGCTCAGATCTGGGCTCTCCCTAGGCTGGCAGAGGGAGAGTAGCGCCCAGGATTACACAGGCAATTGGCACTGGGTGAAAAAATGGGTTACAAAATTGTGGAGAAAAAAAAGTATCCTGGGTCCTGCATCACCTCATCTGAGCAGGACATCGAAATACAGAAGCCAATTAAGGTCTATCAATGACCTGAAGAAGATGGTAAGAGAGAGGGGTTAAAATCTCACTTTTTCCTTGCTACTGTGGATGGAGTCTGTCCTGCGGTGAGTCATGGAACCTAACCCTCAAACGGCTGCTATAATCTGCATGTTGCAGGTGGCACTAGTGTCTACTGGTGGGAACATGTGAATAACACCGTCCTCCTCCATGGCAAGCTCCCAAGGGTTGGTGTCACGGTAGCAGCAGGCAGCATGCAGAATGCAGCTGGCAGGTCATTGCCAGGAGGCGCCCGGAGCCTTCAGAGCCCATCAAGTTCACTTGTGGGAACCTTGTATGTCGGGGTCAGTGTTGATTTTGTCAGCAAATTCTTATTTGTCTTTTGAATAAAATTCCATTTAGTTTTAGTCATATTTTAGTCATCTGAAATGTTTTAGTTTTAGTCTAGTTATAGTCGACTAAATGTACAGTTGATTTAGTCGACTAAAATGTATTGTGGCGGTGCCTTGATGGCGTCGTAATGCCTGATTTTACACGTGGTTGCATGATGAAAATAGCCGATCTACAAGCTCACAGCGCGTCGCGCTGCGACGCGTTGTGAGCTTGTAGATCTGCTATTTTCAGAGCGCAACACCCGAGCGCAACCAAACATAAAACAAATGGTCTTTTAGTTCTACTGGATCTCTTCTCCACTACTCCCTCACTAACATTTTAGTCTAGTTTTTATTTGTTGACGAAATTGTCAATATATTTAGTCTCAGTTTTAGTCATCGTAGCTTAGTTTTTTATTTAGTTTTCGTCAGTAAAAAAAGTTAGTCGCCGAAACATTTTCGTCATAGTTTTAGTCGACGAAATCAACAGTGATCGGGGTACTGACAAAGGACACCGGACTGATGAGAAAAGCGGCGAGCTGGCCAGGAGCCTCATGGTGGAGCGGAGTGTGTAATGGAAGCAGACTTTTGAAAATCCAGTAATACCGTTAGCGTAACATAAAGCTCTGCATGGGACAGAGGGGTCGACTGAGGACATCACGCTGATGTCGAGGAGGCTAGCAGAAACGGGTCGGAAACTACTGTTCATGTCACCACCGCAGCACATTCCCAACCAGCTACACTACGGAACAAAAACAAAGTCCCAAAATTCAACCGCCAGGCCACGCCGACATGATCGGTCTGGAGGAAGGTTACATGCACTCCAAAACTCTAAAAATAACCCGCACACTGGCTTTGACCAGAGCTCCAGCCTGCAGACTGGACTCTCTTTGAGTTATTTCTCGTTCCACCGTGGCAGAATATCAAGGAAAATATTAGTCAGAAACTTGCCACTTGTGTGTAAATGAGATCAAGATGGATTAGGAAGGCTCTGGATTCTATTTGAGGGCCTCTCGCAGTAAACGGCAAAGATTTCCGTTCCCCATGCAGTCTGTCAAAAGGCTAGGGGAGCCCCAGATGTGCTTTTGCAGCGGAGGAGGAGGCCGGGGCAACTTTGAATGTGATTTCCTCTGTTAAGCTCTAAGTGTAGGTAAAGGCATTATGGCCGATCAAGCCTCTTAGCCCTCCCCACTTGTGGGATTTGATGTGCATTACTGACAGTGAGAAATGGCCCGCCTGAAACTCAATATATCACTTTAGAAAGAAAGCTGAGAGAGAGAGGGCAGGGGAAGCAAACAGGGTGGAACCGTACACCAAAAAGATATATTTCACATTTTGACGTGTAGCCTATAAGAAATGGTGGGGTTCTGAACTCATATAGTATCTAAAAAAGAATGCATTGAGTGGTCAAAATATACCAACCTGCAGTGGTGGAAAGTAACTGTGTACATGTACTCAATTACAATTTTGCGGTATTTTTACTTTACTGCGGTATGTCCAATTTTCAGTACTTTTACTTCTACTCGACTTACATTTCAGAGGCAAATATTATACTTTTACTCCACTACAATTATTTGAAAACTTTAGTCACTAGTTACTTTGTAGATTTTGGTTATTATTACAAAACATACATTAACCACTATTAGCCCTATATTTCGGCCATTTGAAAATAGACGATCTACAAGCTCACAATGCGTCGCATCGCGACGCATTGTGAGCTTGTAGATCGGCTATTTTGAATAGTGAACTTGTGAAATGGGACATTCTGCATAACAAGCACTTTTAATTTTGTACTTTAAGTATATTTTGATACCAATACCAGTACTTTTACTCAAGTAAATTTTGAATTTCGGACATTTACTGAGTGCTTCTAGTAGTATTTTTAGTATATTGCAGCATTGCTACTTTTACTTTACAAAAATGTGAGTACTTGCCTGATGTAGTGGGGTTTGAGATGGTATAGAAGAGCCTTTATGTGTATGTCCTTGTCGATCTGTTTTTGTTCTGTGTTGTTGGATAGTTTTCTCTAGTTACATTTCAAAAGAAAATGTAAGAGATCACATAATGAGACCCATTTCTATACGTTTGAAAAGATGTGTGCTTTGCACCAAGGTAATGTCAGAGCTGAGCAGCTAAAGGAACTAAAGAAAAGATATGATATAACTGTCTTTGACCGACATGTGGAGAGACAGAAACACAGAGCTGAAGGTGAAATGGAACTTATATTGAGGTGGCTCTTTCGTAATGGACTTGTTAACCTCGGTGTATTCAGTGTTACCTTGGCTTATCTGTGCCCTTGACTTTTGGATATAATTGAGCTTTTAAAAAGAGAAGATGAATTAGGGGGTCCTGCGTGTGAAATTTGCATTTGAAAATGATTGCCCTGTCAGGGCTTTTCACTGGAAAAATGTCCAATTTCACATAATTTCTTTACGAAGCTGGCAAGTTCAGCCGAGTTGAGAGAGCCCAGATATGTTTTTTTCCTTGACTTCACTCTGTAAAAGGACCAGTTCTGCTTTTCAACAGGGATATTGCCAGTGGTGGAAAGTAAGTTAGTACATTTACTCAAGTGATGTACTTAAGTACAATTTTGAGATACCTTTACTTTACTTGAGTTTTTTTTTTATATATATACTTCACTCTACTCCATTACATCTTGCTTTGACATCTTTAGTTACTTGTTATTAACTAAACATATTTTTGTACGTTAACCA
>NC_137623.1:46177107-46312107 GCF_963280865.1 Gymnoscopelus braueri | reverse complement strand
CACACACACACACAAGTCTGTAAATACACAATATTTTCGAGCTGCGTTCGCTTCCAGCGTTCGCGCGTCTTACTTGTTTAACAGCGGGCGATTCAGGATAGTATTCTCTGGAAGTGCATTATATGTCTGAGAGCCGGCAACTACTGACGATAGCTGGGCGAAGAGGCAAGGTGGGCGGAGGGACGATGTTGATCTGAAAAGATGGATTTTATTTATCTTTGGACGATGTCGTCCGGCGATCGTCCGGAGAGTCGCCCGCTGTTAAAACGTACTGTCAGTGTCAAAGTGTCCTTGAGCAAGACGCTGAACCCCTAATTGCTCCCGATGAGCAGGTTGGTGCCTTGCATGTTTCCTCCGCCATCAGTGTATGAATGTGTGTGTGAATGGGTGAATGTAATGCACAATCTATGTAAAGCACTTTGGAAAGCGCTTTATAAATGCACCATTTAAAAAATTTTACCATTTCATGGCGATCTTACATTTTCAGATATTATATTTTGGCCTACGAGGGGCGCTAGTGGGGAAAGGCCATAATAGGGTCACCAGAATCAGTATAGGGATCATCCTCGGGAGAACATGAAGGTGCACATGGCCGCTCGCCATGTCTTTTCTGCATTCTGACATTCTCTGCTTCTCTCCTTGATTGTCTTGTTAGGTTGGAGCTGCATTCATCTGCACTGTGGGGACTGGAGGTGTGTCCACTGTCCTAGTGTCTACCTGGCTGTCTTCTATCCTGCAATCACCTAGCTGGGTACTAATGTCTGGCTGCATGTGACCTGACTCAGTTATATTCCCAGCTGCACCTGCTGCTGCTTCCGGTACTAACTAGGTCAGTTAAGTCTCCTGCTGATCTTTTGTTTAAGAACCTGATTTACGTCTGACCTTCAGTAACACTTGGTCTCTTCCCACGCAGCTCCAACCTGGATTGAAGACATGGCCTTGGAGATCTACTCGGAAGACTACTATATGTTTGTTCCATGCAACAAGTTTGGACCTCAGTTAATTCTCACTCTACTGGTTAACTCGTACCTCAGTCAATTTGCGTCGGCTTATAAAGCTGGTATACCTAAGTTGACTTTATTAAATATTTTGCATTCTACTATACGTCTCCTTGGTCTATGTTCTGCATCTGGGTTCACTGTCTACCTTGACAGAACGTCCATGCTGCTGGCCCACCGGTTGGGAATGGCTGCTGTAAGGCATTGGTTCTCAAAGTGGGGTCCGGGGACCCCCAGGGTTCCTTGTGGGAGTAAAAATGTGTTTACACATGTGTTTACAAGCTCATAGCGCAGCACCGAGTGCAGCGCTATGAGCTTGTAGAACTGCAACAAAAAAAAAAAGGGAAAATGTGTGCAAATCTTGGAATATATATATTATTTTTTAAAGAAAACATTTGTAATTCACACTTTTGCTTCTGGGGGTCCCTGGAACAAAATATTTTGAGATGGGGGGTCCGCGGCCAAATACATATCATTTTGTGGGTACTTGACATGAAAAAAGTTTGAGAACCACTGCTGTAAGGTAATAGAATATCAACACTATGGATCTCTTAGCAGCACCTCATCATAGCGATCCATGTGTATTACTTTGAATTCCCTCCTATATATACTGTAGGCTTGGAGAAGTAGAGAGAGAGATGGAAATAAAGATTATATGTATATATATTAAGAAAGATGGTGAGTAAAAAGAATGAACTGTGTTCTGCTTATGAGCATTTGTCTCACAGGAATATCCCACACATGGTGGCTCATTAACATCTGTGTAAAGCCACTTGAAACCCTTGGTCTGGGATGTGATCACGGCCAGACCAGACCATCCTCTCATGTGTCTCCTTGTCTCCCTTTTCCTCTCAGCTTTCCTGCTAAGGCTAAATAAAGAACAAGTACCACAGCATGTGCTGCCCACTCGTCAGAGAGAGAGAGAGAGAGAGAGAGAGAGAGAGAGAGAGAGAGAGAGAGAGAGAGAGAGAGAGAGAGAGAGAGAGAGAGAGAGAGAGAGAGAGAGAGGAGAGAGAGAGAGGGAGAGAGGAGATAGAGATGAGAGAGAGAGAGAGAGAGAGAGAGAGATGAGAGAGAGAGAGAGAGAGAGAGAGAGAGAGAGAGAGAGAGAGAAGAGAGAGAGAGAGAGAGAGAGAGGTTAAATTAATGTTAAATTAACATTGATTTTACAATATTAAATTGTGGTCCAAGAGATAGAAATGCCATTAAATGGGGGTCCGTAGCCTAATGCATGTCAAACTAGGGATCCTTGAAATTAAATGGTTGAGAATCACCGCTAGAGCCGGTAAAGATCTTCTCTTATGGGGGGTCCCTGGCATATTTTTTTAAATGGGGGTCCGCGGGCTAATAAGTGTCAATTTGGGGGTCCTTGAGATGGAAAAGTTTGAGAGCCACAGCTGTAGAGTGTATAGTAACAATTCCAGCTCTTTAGCACACAGAAAAATTAATTTCCAGGCCGTGATACCGATTTAATAGAATCAGGAGAGAGAACTCATAGAAAAGTGATGACACAAAGAAGTGAACGGACAGAATTGGAACTATAAAATCTGAAGCTGATGAATGGCTACTCTCTCCTGATTGGATGAAATTGGCAACCCAACTGAAAATGTATTTCTGTTTATTAAAGAGCTGGAGAGACGGGGAGACCCCTGTTATACTGAACAAACACTCTATAGTAATGATTACTATTACTTTTTAACAAAAAGAAAAAAGTTTTGTACAACCAAAAAAAAACACATTTAGCCTGCCTTTAATTCTTATTCAAATAGGACCAGTTTAGTTTTTACTCAGAGAATATGGTCAAGAGAGTTTAAATGGCCTCTGAGCACAGCTCAGCATGTGTTTTTGCACCTGTAGCTTTGCCAAGCCTGCCTCCCCTTCAGAGGAACTCACGTCTGGCTTTCAGGAGGAAATTCTATTGTTAGGACGCAGTGGTCTGCATATTGCCGCTGTCTGGCTGAAACCTTGTATCTCCATATTTCAACGTATGTTTCGTTTTCGTTTGTATCATGCAAGAGTGTCATGCAAAAGGTAGCTAAAATAGCCTATTTTGGCTTATGATTAAAGGGCAAGACCACTTTCGTAGAGGTTTGGGTTGTGTATTTACCTTGCCATGATGTAACTCCAAAGGTGGACAAGAAATCAAAAATAATTGCTCCATTGATTAGAAATTGATCATTCAAAATACTGTATGCTCCTCATTGACTTACATTGTACGGTAAAACAGCTCTCAAAGTCTCTTTTAGCACATAAACAAACACAAACAAAGTTGATTCAGACAATATATAACATCACCAAACCCAGTACTGTTTGTTTTTTTAATAAAAATGTTAACTTCCTGTTGATTTTGCTATTTTTATTAAGTAGAAAACCCGGACTGGATCCGCGGATCCGGATCCGGATCTTCAAATAGTAAAATCAGCAGGAAGTTGACATTTTTATTAAAAAAATAAACAGTACTGGGTTTGGTGATGTTCTATATTGTCTGAATTAGCTTTGATTGTGTTCGTTTACGTGCTAAAATAGTGACTTTGAGAGCTGTTTCAGTGTACAATGTAAGTCAATGAGGAGCATATTTTGAATTATCAATTTCTAATCAATGGAGCAATTCTTTTTTATTTCTTGTCCACCTTTGGAGTTACATCATGGCAAGGTAAATACACAACCCAAACCTCTACGAAAGTGGTCTTGCCCTTTAAGTCTGAGGGTGATTATAAATATTGAACCAATGAAAAGTATTAACAAGATCGTGTGACTATATAATAATTACCTAGTTGGACACATGTTCTTTTTTCCATTTCCCAAAAAGTAACGGTTTAGAACGGACATGGTTTCCACCTGACATCGATGCTGTGACGTGTTGATCACTTGTAGATCTGCTATTTTTGGGGAAAGTTCCTCCCAGAATATGGGGACGCTAGCAGTGGTGACGTGTGTTCTAGTTTTTTTCGGAGGGTATACGATATTATTCCCTCCCACACGCACGACATGCGCGCGGTCAGCAAATGAAATGGTTAGTATAGAGGGTATACGATTTATTTAAATTGTTCTTGGACGGCATACTATAGGTATATACAGCGTGACACGGTAGAACACACCACTGGATGCTATACTGTAGGTTTCAAGTGGTTAAAACATTTCCTATCACAAAGACATTTGCCAGCCCCCCGGGCCTGTAGTAACTCTGAGGACCCCCTAGGGGTCCCCGGACCCCCTGTTGAAGACCCGTGCTCTAGTGCTAATTGATTCACGCCGTGCGGTGAGAGAACGGAGAGGGAGAGAGAAACATGTTTGGGAAAACAATTGCTCGAAAGACAGCACCATATGTGGTCTTTAGATTTATGTACGCTTAAACAAAAAGTGTGTGTGTGCGCGTGCGTGCGTGCGTGCGTACGTGTGTGTGTGTGTGTGTGTGTGTGCGTGTGTGTGTGTGTGTGTGCGTGCGTGCGTGCGTGCGTGTGTGCGTGTGTGTGTGTGTGCGTGTGTGTGTGTGTGTGTGTGTGTGTGTGTGTGTGTGTGTGCGTGTGTGTGCGTGTGTGTGTGTGTGCGTGTGTGTTATCGAGGGGGGGGGTATTCTTGGCGTACTGCCGTTTGCCTGTCAGCCCATTGCTTATGGCTAATGATGTGGCATAAAGCGAGCTGTGTGTGTGTGTGTGTGTGTGTGTGTGTGTGTGTGTGTGTGTGTGTGTGTGTGTGTGTGTGTGTGTGTGTGTGTGTCAGGGGGGGATGTAGCATTCAAAAACAGTCGGGCAATTTGCAGTGGGATTGATGCATGGAGCACTGCAGTGCTACCATGGCAAGACATAAGGCTGTTATAGGGAACGTGTCTCACTCCTTCCTACGTACGTGCGCTATAATGGAAGACTGTTGAAAATAAAGCAGATGACTCAATTTCTCTGAAGGAGAAATGGGAGACGAAGACGGAGTGAAGCAGGCATCCGGGATTATTGCACGAACAGTGGAATTGCGAGGTTCATAGGCTCGACACAAGTCAGGCCACTTTGACAGTCGGAATGGAAGTCTGAAATCGGAATGATCAAATAAATTGTGCGTCAAATGAATAAGTAAGCGCGTAAGTAGCCTCGGGAAACGGCGGTTCCTGAGCCATGAGGCCCATAGTTCAGGAGCCTACAGTATATGTCCCGTTTCTATAGTGTGAGGCTTGATGTACAAGCACACCCCCTGGGCATGGAGCTACTGTAGTACTGTACATCAGTGGTTCCCAACTTTTTCATGTTTTGTGACAGTGACCTCCAGAAGCAAAGATTTGTTTGCTTCAAAATATATAATATTCAAAGATTTGCAAAAGATCAGCACAATTTCACAAATTTTCAAAAATAGCAGATCTACAAGCTCATAGCGCGGCACTCTGCGCTATGAGTTTGTTTGTATATCTGCTATTTTTGAATAGCCAAAGTATAGGGCATAGCAGTGGCGGCCATTTCCTGGTTCCACTTCAAAATACTCAATGCATTTTTCCCATTGACATTTCCAAAAATATTTATATCAATTATTTTAAGCCTAGAATCAAGCCATCCAGGGTCCTGGTGAATCAAGACCATAAAACGTTTGATTCTGTGAAAAAACTTTTTTGAAAACGGCAAAACAAAGGGTATTTATTAAATATAGTATATCATATAATTAAATATAAAATTAAAAAAAATCACAGAAAAAAATGTTTAATGGTCATGATTCACCAGGACCCTGGATTGCTTGATTCTAGGCTTAAATTAATTGATATAAATATTTTTGGAAATGTCAATGGGAAAAATGCATTGAGTATTTTGAAGTGGAACCAGGAAATGGCCACCACTGCTATGCCCTATAACTTATGGTTAAAGTGGTTAAAATGATTGTGACACTAATTTTGTAACTAATTGTAACTCATTTAGCTGGGGACCCCCTAGTACCCCCCCAAGGACCCCTGGGGGTCCCTGGACCCCACTTTGAGAACCAATGCTGTACATCACATGATGTATTGTACAAGTACACCCCCTGAACATGATGCTACAGTATTATATGATAATCGCAGGGACTTACACCCAATCCAACCCTTGATGCTGAGTGGCAAGCAGGGAGGCATTGGGTCCAATTTTTATAGTCTTTGGTATGACCCGGCTGAGGAATTGAACCCTGACCTCCCAGTCTCAGGACGGACACTAGCTCTGTTCTATAGCGTTAGAAGGAGTTCTCCTTATAGGAGAACTCCTTCTAACGCTATGGACCAGAGCTAGACGGACACTCTAACCACAAGACCGCTGAGCTGGTACAGGTATGTATAAAATGAAAAGTAAAATGAATAAAGTCTGTCCCATGTTACACATTTCAGGATAGTTTTTTTATATCATTTAAGTCGAGACTCATTGGAGTCATTCCAGCTCAGATACCTCCTGAGCGGCGGGGAGGCGTATGGCGTGCTGTGCAGGAGGGTGCTGCGCTGCGTCCAATACCACCAGGATGGCTATTTTTACTTTGTTTCCCTTCGACTTTGGCCCGACCCCCGTCCGTCGCAACCATCCCTGGCTAGCCCAGGAAGCGGGGAGCCTGGTAAATCCGATTAAGATACTGTGTGAAACACTGGTTCATTCCATAACGCCGCATCGACATTGGCAGCTGCCAATACAATTCGCGGTATCTGCGTCATCATCCCAAGTGAAATGAACAGGCCTGTCAACTGGCCCAGTGGGGGATGAGGAGAGCTCAAGGCCACTGGGAAGGAAGAAAGAAAAAAAAATAAACGTCCTCATATCATTCTGAAGTCATGGTGGCTACATGCAAAGTCGTGGATGCACTCTAGGCGGCACGGAGGCACATGCATACATTACAGACAGGCACGTTACAAATTCAATCAGCGCGAGAGGGGCTGAATTAATGCACCTGACACCGGTCTGGAAGCCAAAGCTTATAGCCTCTGCACACGGACAATGTAGCACGTATATATACCGGCGCCATACATATTCCTAAGCGTATCAAGATAATGCCGTTTGCCATGCAGCCCCGTCGTGTCACCCTGAAGAGAGAGAGAGGAAGGCAAGTCCATGCTTGACCCTTCTCCCTCTAACCTCCAGGCTAGCAGGATCTGAGGAATAGCTTTACATATCTAGCCGACCTGTCCGTCACATGACCTGACCTCTGGGCATGGATGGGGGGGGGAGAGAGAGAGAGAGAGAGAGAGAGAGAGAGAGAGAGAGAGAGAGAGAGAGAGAGAGAGAGAGAGAGAGAGAGAGAGAGAGAGAGAGAGAGAGAGAGAGAGAGATAATTGGGGGCAGCAAAGGCAGACTTCACCAGTTGAACCTCAGCAGCATCCATATTCTGGGGGGAACATTGGCCAAAAATAGCAGATCTACAAGCTTGTCAACGTGTCTCAGCGAGAGTTTGTGAAGCGGCTATTTTTGGCAAAGACATTTGGTGTGGTACAATGGATATGGATATGTGTATATCTGTAGATATATTTGAGTTGATTTTTCTTTTGAAGCAGTGTTTTCTTCTGTTTCTCCTTTCTGGAAATAACTAAAATGATGGACAGCTCGCACAAAAATGAATTCAACCCACTGTTTTTTACACCTGTAAACCTGTGATGTGACAATGAAGCTGATTCTGAGGGTTTAAGTGGTTAGAGCCAACTCTCACAGAGTCCGGTGGGGAAAAATAGTGATCCAGACAATGCAAGAGGGGGAAATGGTCTTTCCTTCCCAATCCCAACTGAATTGGGATTGGGGGGCTGATTATGTACGCTCGACGTGGGGGGGAGGTGGGTGATGGCGGGGGCCATAATGTATGCATCTCGCTGTGTGTAGTTTCTTTATATTCATCATACATGTATGAATATCTGCAGCCTTCTCCTGGACAGGCTGGCCAGGGAAGTCACAGAGATCCAGTGACCATTGGCTTATATGGCCACATACTGTACTGTTTGGTAGTGGTTCTCAAACATTTTCATGTCAAGGACCCCCAAATTGACATCAGACAACAGAAAACTAAACAAACAAACCGTGTCGCCATGAGTCGGATCGGCAGTGGTGTGAGGGACAAACTCTAGATGTGATACAGTGGTTCTCAACCAGTGGTCCAGGGACCACTTCCAGGTTCCAGGTGGTCCCCATGCAGCTAAATGATGGAGTTGGTAACAACATGGACCCTTATAGATCTGTAACTCTTGATAGATCTGTAACTCTTGAGACCCTTACGGGTCCATTTGGTTTCATTTTACGCTCTCAAGAGTTAAATTATTGTTCTGAACATCTTTAATTAATATAAAATGAGAGAATGTAGAAGAATTGTTATTTTGATCCACGTTGGCCTGTTGTCTCTCCTATAGTACCAACATCAATACAGCATGGATGGAATTGTTGACAAAATCTTATCCAACGACAACAAAATATTCAATGTTTTGGGTCTGAGAGTCTGAATCTCATCAAATGGTGGTCCGTGGCTAAAATGCCGAATGAATAATGGACCTTGATATGAAAAAGGTTGAAAACCACTGCTCTAGTATTTACTAATTTGAGGACCCCCCTCGAAAACGAGATGCTGCATCTCAAGGGGCTTATCTTCCAGTGAATTTGAAAATAAAAATAGATACAATTGGCTGGGGACCACCTGAAACCCCCTTAAGGACCCCTGGTGGTACCCGGACCCCACTTTGAGTGCCACTGCCTTCTGGCAGTGCATGTTTTTGGCTGCATATATGCTGTTTCTTGTTTTACTTTTTCATTCAGAGATTGTGATCTGCTATGAATTAGATTGGGGTGATGGCAGCTTAAACGAGCATGACTGATAGTAAGAGATATGCTTATGAATAGTGATTAACGTTTAGGAGAGAAAATTGCCAGATGCTATGATAAGATGAACAAAGGAAAGCATCACACAAAGAGAGAAATACTGTCCGGGGACCCCCAGGGGTCCTTGAGGGAGTTCCAGGGGGTCCCCAGCTAAAAATGTGTTAATACAGCATCAAAGTCAGTTTAACCACTTTAACCCTATAGTTTATACTTTGGATATTCAAAAAATGGCAGATCTACAAGCTCAAAAGGCAAGACACTGAACCCCTCTCCTGGCGAGCAGATTGGTGCCTTGCATGGCAGATATAGCCGCGCTATGAGCTTGTAGATCTGCAAATTTTTTTTTTTTTGGAAAATGTGTGCAAATATTTATATATAAATATGTTTTAAAGTAAACATTTTTAACTCCGATCTGTGCTTCTGGGGGGTCTCTGGAACAAAATATTTTGGGATGGGGGTCTACGGCTAAAAATACATATCATTTTGGGGGTCCTTGACATGGAAAAGTTGGAGCACCACTGATATAGCAACATACTGTTAGGATTTAGAAAACATTTTGTTTTCATGTATTTGGCCACGGCCATTTGGCCCCCCCCAGAAGCAAAGATTTGAGTTACAAATGTTGGCTTTAAATATATATATATATAAATTATATATATATATATATATATATATATATATATATATATATATATATATATATATATATATATATATATATATATATATATATAAATTATATATATATATATATATATATATATATATATATATATATATATATATATATTCAAAGATTTGCACAAATTTCCAAGATTTAAAAAAAAAATAGCAGATATACAAGCTCATAGTTATGAGCTTGTATATCTGCTATTTTTCAATAGCCAAATAAATCTTAAAATGACACAGACACGTTCCCAGGGGTTTACAGCACAAATCTTCTCTTATGAGGATCCCTGACACAACATATTTTCTGATGGGGATCTGCGCCCAGCCGGCCACATACAGTACATATTAATTTGGGGGTCCTTGACATGATTTTTTTTTGAGAACCACTGGCATATTATAGTGTATAATTACCCTCACATTGTCATGCAGTATGAGTTTAGCCTGAAAACGTGTGGACCATGCCGGTGGGGAGAGAAGAAGGCGTACAGTCAGGAGCCATGCTGCCTGAGTCCCTGATGCAACATCATCAGCCCTGCTCTCTCTCTGGTCAAATGGAAGCAATACACTCTCTACTTGGGAGGTCAGAAGTTAATGAAATTCCTGTGTTCAGTTAAGCAGTCATTTAGGTAATATACTGCGCTCCATGCGAGCCGCGGCCATAAATCATCTTAATCTAATAAATGTGGGAATAATGATGAGACGTCCGGGGCGAAAGACGTTTACTCACAGACCTCATCCCTGACTTATAATAGTCGCAGTGTAAACCAGGAAGTTGTCAGATGGCATTTGGATGCAGATGCATCAAGCAGGCAATTGGGTCAGACTGTACCTGAGGTACTGGACTGTTGCTGGAGATATGCCATCTTCTCTTCCCTTATTCCTTCCTCCATGTGGTGGACTAAAGTACTCAACAGTGGTGGAAGAAGTACTCAGATATTTCTAATTAAGTAAAGGTATCAATACCACAATATAAAAATACTCTGTTACAATTAAAAGGGCTGTGTTCAAAATTACAAAAGTATTGGTATCAAAATGTACCAAAAGTAAAAGTACTGAAATGTTTGAAAATAGCAGATCTACAAGCTCACAATGCGTCGCGTTGTCATTATATAGTAGGCCTACTGTAACTAGTAAAGTTTTCAAATAATTTTTGTGGAGTAAAAGTACAATATTTGCCTCTGAGATGTAGCGGAGTAGAAGTAAAAGTATTGCAAATTGGAAATACTGTAAAAAGTACAGTACTTCAGAACATGTACATAGTTACTTCACACCACTGGTACTCAAACCCCCAGTACTTGAATCAGAGTAAAGATAAATATTATTACTCAACTACAAGTGAATGCCGCTGTGTCACATTTATACTCGAGTTAAAGTACTGGAGTACTTACTTGCTTTTAAAAATGCTGAAGTATTAAAAAGTTCATGCATTTCTTTTTATATCAATGCATTGCTGTATTACAATTTTTGACATTTCCCCGTGCAAATTAAGGATTTTCCAGAAATGGAAAAAAATAATCTAATAGTGAAAACAGCAGATCTAATAGTGAACATAGCTCACGACGTGTTGCGATGTGACACGTTTTATGAGCTTGTCGATCTGCTATAGGGCTTTTGTGGTTAATTCCTAATGTACTTTTTCCCTTCCTAGAAATGTATAGTGGAGTCAAAAGTAGGCTACAATATTTTGTCTTTGAAATGTGAAGTGAATATCCAAAAATCCACAAATACTCAAGTTAAGCACTGATACTCAAGAAATGTATTTAGGTACAGTACTCAAGTAAATGTACTGTTCCCTTCTCCTCCTCTCTGGCGTCATTCTAATTTTGTTGTTGTTATCTTTTGGGATTTTTCAATACAACCTGATTATTCAAACAGTTTTCTCTTCCAGGCAACTGAATAAATTCCAACCACACAAAATGCAAATTCACAGTTAGATTGTTTTTTTCTCCTTTTTCTTCCTGTAATTCAGCTCAGCTCTTTGTCCCATCCCCCCACACCCCCCCCTAAAAGACACAACCACAACAAAATGATCTGCCAAGTATAATTTTGGACAGATTAGCACATAATATACATTACTCAAGATGTCGATTTTTACAAGCAGAGATGTACTGTCAGTAGGAGGCCAGCATGACAGAGGAGATATAGAGGTTTATGGATCCCCCGTGAGTATCCATTTGTTTGATTCAAGGGAGTGAATGGAGGCATTTGCTCAAAGAGAATTTACAACTCCTTTTAAAATATTAAGCTGAAAAGGTCCAGACTGACTCCAGGCCAGGCTGGCAGCAAGGTTTGTGATTTCAATCCTGCGTCTAATGGAAGAGATGCCAACGGACTGTTAATGTTAGCTCTTTAGATAAGGTAGTTCATTTCTTATTAAAAGGGCTAGTGAATTAACATTTTGCAACAAAAGAAAGGCTACACACGAGATTCTTCCCAGACGCTGTTGCTGTTATCTCTCACCGATTTGTGCATCCAAGTCTCATGTCCAATCTGGTGGTGCATGATCCAAGCATGCAGTATCAGCAGGACTTTCATCTGTCAGTTTTCTGGCTTCCAACTTGGCATCCCATGTCTTTGATTATGATCTAGTGCCCCCTAATGGTGGTGAGCCTTTAGTGCTTTGGTGTTTGTGCTACTAGGCCAGGGGTCTTCAACGTTTTTCAGGCCAAGGACCCCCTTAGTTGAGAGAGAGATGAAGCAGGGACCCCCACAACTTTTTCATAGATTCCATATAGTTTCCTTGTTTGACAGCACGATCATCAGTGTATTTTGGATTCATGTTAATGTGTATTTTCAGATATTTAACCACTTAAACCTTCAATACTTAATAAACTTGACCTTTCCCTCTGTACTTAGTCTGCTCTTTTTTTCCCTCTACACCAAACCTCTTTCCAGAAAATAGCCGATCTACAAGCTCACAACGCCTAGCAGTGGGAGGCGTTGTGAGCTTGTAGATCTGCTAAAAATAAAAAAGGTTCCTATCACACAAAGATTTGGCGGCCCCCTGGAGTAACTCTGAGGACCCCCTAGGGGTCCTGGACCCCCTGTTGAAGACCCCTGTGCTATAGGCCATCTGACAAGCCACGGTGAATTTCCTCATTGAGAAGAAAGATAATGAGTTGTTTTGTAGTCCAGTTGATGACACAAATGAGTAGTTTTGATTATTAACCAATTAAACTCTGTATACTTAATTGACCGGGCCCCCTCCGAAAATAGCCGATCAACAAGCTCACAACGTGGTGCGCTGCAATGCTTTGTAAGCTTGTAGATCCACTATTTCTGGCTAATGTTCCCTCCAGAATATGCATGCTGCTGGGGTTCATGTGGTTAAGGTGGCTCCCAAAACCAGAGCTGTTCCATCATGCGTTCATATGGAAGCGTCCAGTCAGCCCCAGTACTCTGCTATCTGCTGAGAGCCCATTTGACACGACAGGGCAACAATGAGAGACGCCACTGGCCGCGTGGAGCCAGGTATAGCGTCCCGCAGAAAACAAATCAATGCAATCCATTTCACTTTCAAAAACCTCCAAATGCCAGTGAGTACAAAAAACGGCAACATTTGTCTGTGCCCTATCAAAAAACTGACTAATTCTTTGTGACATTTCCCCAGCCATTTCCCCTCGGTATGTAAATGTCTTCCAGCAATCAGATGTACGCAAATGTCATTCAATGCGTTAAACAACAATTGGTCTGACGTCTACCCAACATTCTTTTTTTCCCCCAATGCCGTTTTTCTTGTGCAATTAAAATAACATGTGTTACAGTAAGATAAGCTATATACAGGGACAGGTGTCCAGAAGCAACAGCAATAACACCGAATCAACCATGTTCATGCAGTATCTCATACAGTAGGCCTTGCCCTGCAGGCAGGTCTGATTTGTTCCTCAAATGAAGTACAAACCTGTTGCATATGACTGACTGTCCACACAGTCTGAGTGATCCGGTTGGATTTGTGTGTTCAGACAGCGGCAAAAATAGCAGATCTACAAGCTCAGAGGTTGAAGATTGGCTATTTTTGACAAGCAACATGCAGCATCAGTCTTCAGTGTCTAAGGCTAGGTTAAAGGGATAGTTCACCCCCAAAATCACTTAGTCATCCCATGGAGACTTGAATTCATGGATATTTTTTTGTTTTTGTCGCATTCCTAAGCCAATAATTTCATGACGAGCAGTGGGTTCCGGTAGGAGACACAATGAGTCTCCTTTGTAGAAAATAAGTACTTTTTTTGGGTGAACTATCCCTTTAACACTGGCAGCCCAAATCAGATTTTTGGCCTATCCAGATTATAATCAGATTGGTTTTGTCAAGTCTGCAAACAGCAAAGAAAACACATGGGAAATGTTTTTTTGTGAATCATATAGCCTTGTTCAAACTGGATAAAACCAATCCGACTACAATCTGGATAGGAACTTTGAGGAGTACCTCTATGTATGTGTTGTCCATGAGAAACGGGCCATAGATTCCAGTTACTTGGGGGAGAATTTTTGGCCCCTTTGAACTACTACATTTTCTGTACGCTAAGTGGTCTATAAATCTAGTCTTATCAGATCGCTGATCGCTGATCAGAGCAATGGCCACTGAGCTATGGCCATTTGAAGTATTACTGCTGTAATACTGCTGCAGTGCCCCTTACTGTATGTGTGCAATTTATTTATTTTTGTGTGTGACTATTATCATGCCTGACCCCTGAACGGTGTTTGTGCGCCTCGCAAATACGCCCACCGTCCATTTTAATATATAAAGCGTGAAGTTCTGTGACATTTTTTTGTTTAGTTAACGTTTCCATTAGAACTAGAACTGGGGAGGTACATCATAGACATTTTATAAAATAAAACATCATAAAAAAAAACCACACAAAAATAGCATCTGCATCTGCTATTTTTAAAACATTTAGAAAATATCAGTTCTCAGTTCTGACTTCCCAGAACACGGCCTCCTGAGCAGGGCCCATTAGGCAGTAGCAGCAGCGTGTGGAAACAAATCCAGAACCTGTGAAATACATTATACGGTCCTTGTAGTTGAAAAGAGCCATTTGTGTCGGGGTTTGACCCCTCCTGGAGGAAAAGGGCTTCACGCTAAATGGACTGGACCATGTACTGGTTGGCCAGGCTGTCAGATCTATACAGGGTGCAGGTGGTAGGGGGCTGTCAGATGTGGTCTACAGGGTGGCGGGTGGTAGGGGGGCCTGTAAGGTGGTCACACATCAGGGTCCGGCTGGCACCTTACTGCTGGGAGCACCATCTCACTTTTTTCCCAGTTTGAAAATATATATTATTTTTTCACACTCTGTCGTCAAAGTACAAATAATTAGGCTTTTAAGCTGACGTGCGTATAACCATCACAACCAGTGTTTGATAAAAAAAAACAGAACAGGGGGACATTTTACATTTAAGCCCCATTATACTTCTTCATACAACAGTAGAATAGCCAATCTACAAGCTCACAACACGTCAAACATGACTAATATGGCCCGGACGGTTTGCGTAACCGTCTGGGCACCTAGGCTGGTAATCTTGACAGCGTGTCGCGGGTTCGAGTCCCGATCCCGACGGCCTTTGCTGCATGCTTCCCATTTCCTGACAGCCTACTCTCCTACACCAAAATAAAATATAAATAATATATCAAACATATCAGTCTACATTTCCCAAAAGGGCATGCTGACCAGAAGCCGGGATAAAACGTATCCCCACCTACAATAAAAATGAATGACCGGAGATATCAAAAGCAGAGACATAGTTCCCCCCCAGCGAATGCAACCCTGATTGTAACTCCGTTCTACATCCTGTATAACTTCTCACTTCTTTCTTGCCCTGTATAGTCCATAACCCAAAAACTCTTAATACCAGCCCCGCGTGGGTCCACCTCATTCCTGTGAGCACAGCTGTTCTCCGTTCTCCAGGAGTTTTTGCTCCAAGAGGTTCAAAGCCTGGGGTTGTAGAACAGCATGGGGGCTCTCTGCTATGTTCTGCTACACCTGCCTGCTTGTATAGGGCCACTGGGGCCTGTCAAACTCACTGGGAACACACATCTGAGGGCCGAGGCAGGAAAAAGCTGACTGGCCAGGAGAGGAGGAAGGATGGAGAGAGAGAGAGGGGGGGGGAGAGAGAGAGAGAGAGAGAGAGAGAGAGAGAGCAAAGCGGGGGGCTCTGAAACTCTGGGCTTTCTGCCGGCTTCAGCAAGACTGCAGATGAGGAACCTGTAAACATTGAGTAGTGGAAAGTAACCAAGTATCATTTACTCAAAACTGTACTTAAGTACAGCTTTGAGGTACATTTACTTTATCTTGAGTGTTTCCATTTTGTGATACTTTAATCCACTACATCTCAGAGCCAAATTTGTATGTTTTGCTCAACTACAAGTATTTGACAGCTGTAGTTACTAGTTACTGCAGATTTAGATTATTAATAAAAAACATTAACCACTTCAGCCCATTTTTATACTTCATACTACATTTTATAAAAATAGCCGATCTACAAGCTCACAATGCGTCACGATGCGACGCGTTGTGAGTGTTGTAGATCAGCTATTTTGGTACTGAAAGCATATTTTGATGGCAAAACGCTAGTACTCAAGTAAAAGTTTGAATACAGGGACTTTTTTAAATGTTGTGATATTGTTACTTTTACTTAAAGGAGAATTTTGGACTAAAGTTTTATTACCTTTTCTATGATGTTATGATATCTTAGGATGAATGGTACAGTAGAAAAAATTCATAACTCCACCCCTGGTCCGCCACAGCTTAAAAGGTGCGCGGATAGGCCTTAGGTTAGATCACATATTTCAATAGCTTTTTTTTTGTGAGATCTGATGTTCATAGTGACAGAACACTATGCAACCAAAAAAAAAAGAAGAAAAAAAAGAAACCTAAGTCTCGCTAAACGAGACTGAAATCTCGAGATTTCAATCTCGTCTAGCGAGACTTCTGTTTTTTGTTTTTTTTCTTTTTGGACAGTGTTCTGTCGCTATGAACGTCAGATCTCTCTCTCACAAAAAAAAAAAAAAAAGCTATTAAAATATGTGATCTAACCTAAGGCCTATCCGCGCACCTTTTAAGCTGTGGCGGACCAGGGGTGGAGTTATGACATTTTTCTACTGTACCATTCATCCTAAGATATCATAACATCATAGAAAAGGTAATAAAACTTTAGTCCAAAATTCTCCTTTAAGTAAAACTTCTGAGTACCGGACACATTCAGGATTGGGGCTGCATTTTGGGAGGGGGCTTACAGCTTTGAGAGACATCTGGGCTAATAGCCGCACATGCACATGCACATGCACATGCACATGCACATGCACATGCACATTCACATTTTCATCTGTTTCTCTGTAGTGTCCCATTAAATGTTCTCCCCAACGATGAAATGCTGTCGGTGGATCTTTTATCAGTCTCTCTCTGTCTCTGTTTTTATCTATCTTCCTTACTGCCTGTCTGTCAGTAATAATAGAAGCTGTTGCCAAAATGCCTTTATATTTATTTTGTTTGTTATATGTAAATGAATGATGTGGCCTTGGTGATAATGACACTGATATCATTTTAAATTACAGTGGGTGGCCCTAATATCTACCTCATGTTGCAGAGGTGTGGCATTATTAGTCACCATGGCAACCACCACAGGGGGTGGTTACCCATTTATACCTGGTGGTGGGTGATTGTGGCCAGTTGGCAATGGGGAAAAGCCACAGTTTTTGACCGTGTTTCATGTTGCCACGTAGGTCGGCATTCAGTGCTTTTGTTTGAGTGTATTGTGTATGATTTATGGTCAATAAATGGATTGACATATCCGAAAATATACAACAGCTCTGGACATTGAATTTCATGCACGCGTCTAACTAAACTCAACCAATTATTTTATTTTTTTGTAAAACATACATTAACCACTTCAGCCCTATATACATTTCGGCCATTTTGAAAAAGTTGTTAAAATGATTGTGATGCTATATTAACACATTTTGTTGGAGACTCCCCACGGACCCCTGGGGGTCCCCGGACCCCACTTTGAGAACCAATGCTCTAGTTTCCCCTCCCCCTTCCCCCCACACCTGCTGCAAACAGACTGACTGACAGTCAGACAGACAGACAAACATGGGTGTTATACAACCTGATACAAGCTCCATTATATTTGGATGGAAAATAATGTAAACAAACAACATAACATACGTTCCACCTCAGTACGGGTACTTCTGCAGGGCTGTACATAAACATCCGATCCGTGGCCATGGGGTATAAGCACTTTATATTTTAAGTATGAACCTTTATGCAGACATAGGCTACAGGCGTAAAAGGGAGAAAGTGCAAACACCAGGTTGAAGTTGATATGACAGTTATGTAATGTTTCAGGGCTAATTACGCAAATGAGTGTCAGCCTGTGAATCACTCCAAACTGCGTGGGTCGTTCTCTTTCCAATGAAGTTCATTCAGGTGAGTTAATAATAGCTATAGCTACACTTAGCTTAGCTAACTGCTGTTTTTACTTGTATTAATGCAGTGGTTCTCAAACTTTTCCATGTTGTCAAGCACCCCCAAAATGATATGTAGGCTATTTGGCCGCGGACCCATCTCAAATATTTTGTTCCAGGGACCCCCAGAAGCCATTTGAGTTACAAATGTCAGCTGAAAAGTATATATATATATATATATTCAAGGGTTTGCACAAATGTTCACATTTTCAAAAATAGCAGACAACGCTATGAGCTTGTATATCTGCTATTTTTGAATAGCCAAAGTATAAAAAGTAAAAAATATTGTGCTAGATTAACAAATTTCGCTGGGGGCCCCCTGGAAAATTGGAAATACTCCAGTAAAGTAAAAGTACCTCAAAATTGTACTCAAGTACAGTACATGAGTACATGTACTTAGTTACTTTCCACCACTGCCATTAAGGTGCTTGAAAGTTGTGCATGATTCCTATGTAGCCTACTTTCATAGCCTACAGTTAATTAATACATACACCATGTTTTGTTGGTGTGTAACAGCAAAGTGATTTACTTTGGTTGAAATAAGTGTTAACTGATACTAGTACTCATTGCTATAGAGTGTTTGTTCAGTAAAAGGAGTCTCCCATGTCTCTCCAGCTCTTTATTAAACAGAAAATGCATTTTCAGTGCTCTCTCCTGATTGGCTTAAATTGTGTCACCTACCTGAAAATGTACTTAAATTATGTTTACTAAAGAGCTGGAGAGACCCCTGTGACCGAACAAATGCTCTGTAGCAATGATTACTATCAGAATATAGTACTTTAACATTACAAATTTGGGCATGTTTAAAAATATCAACGGATAGTGAGTGGGGACAAAACAAATCAATATGCGTAGGGAAGAGAAACATGTTTACTGTTATACTATGTATTTGTTTGAAGAAATTAAAGCATGAATGACTTTGTCAAGGTCTGCAAATGATGACCAAAAGAAGGACTCGATGTTAGCAATGTTTATGAGCTGGAAGAAGCATGATTGTTTGTACAACCCTTGTCACTTGACCTTGAACTTAGTCATATACAGCACCTATCATCACTCAGCAGAAACCCTGTATCTCCATTGTTCAACTTTTTATGTTCTTGTATTTTTTGTAAATGAATGCCTTAAGAGTCTAAGGCTTAGACTTAAGGCATTCATTTACAAAAAAGGCTTAGAGTATCGCACAAAAGTAGTGAAAATAGCTGATCTACAAGCTCACAACACGTCGCATCATGCCACATTGTGAGCTTGTATATCGGCTATTGTCATCATTTTGTATAATTTTAATTGTGGTGAAAAAGGAACGGTTTTGGGCATACAAGGTTTCCACCACAATGACGAATGACGATATGTCTATACAAGGCTATGGATATAACAAGTACTCTGCTCAATCTTGGTATTACCATTTTTATTTGTAAGTTATGGCAGCATCAATATCTCATCTGGTTTAGAAGCAATTGAAAATACAAATGACAAATAAAGTTGAGTACTTTGTTGATGGCCCTAAACAGCTCTGTGGTTTAATATCTGTCAACTGTTCAATATAAAGCTAACTTGAATAATGTCAACTATCCAATATAAAACTAACTTTACCGCTGTCAACTATCCAATATAAAACTGACTGTACAGGCCCCATTGACTGCCTGGCAATGAATCATGTTCAGTGACTGTACTTGCGGCTCTTGAATACTGTGTATGTTGTGACAGGATACAGTATATGTATACTAGGCTGTGTATATTGTGACAGGATATACAGTATATACTAGGCTGGGTATGTTCATGTTGCGGTTGCTTTTGAAGGTAGTGAGATGTTGTGACAGAGTACATTATACCTGTGACTGTTGATCACCTTTCTTTCTTTCTTTCTTTCTTTCTTTCTTTCTTTCTTTCTTTCTTTCTTTCTGACACTCAAGGCTTATGGCGTCCCTCCAACCTACTACGGAGCCATGTGGTACCAGAGCCAAGGTGATGACCCTCAGATGCAGGGGGACACCCTCACTTGCATGCAGCGTTCTGAATGGCATGGCCAATGTGTGGAAGTCACCACCATATCAAGCTCAGCTTCTTGTCAGTCCAGTAGAGTCTGTTCTCCTGTACAACTGTGAATTCTGGACCCCTGAAGCTTGCTCCAAATAAGTCCCTGACCACTGTGCTACACCAGAATGCCATGTGTAGTACTAAACATCAACCAGGATGAACATGTTACCAACAAGCATCTGTATGGGACGGGGCCCGGGGGTGAGTGAGAAGATGATGGCTGCCAGGAGAATGAGGCTGGTCGGTGCCATTGACACCCGTAGAGGAAAGTACTGGCGAGCTAGCCAGGTGTATGGAGGACGGAGATGACTGGAGACACCGCTGGAGGGCCCATCCAGGGATGAACTAGAGAGAGGGGCCCTCTGTCTCTCTATCCATGGGTTCCACGTTTGACCCTGGCCATCACCTTACACAACTGATGGAGTCAAGTAGAAGACGTCTCAAAGTAGGAACCTTGTTTTTTGTTTCCTTTTCTTTGCTGCTGCAGTGTATACTGATGTGATTCAAGCTGTTGTACTATTTCTGTCATTTTGGGACCCAACGACTGGGTGGCAATAAAGGCTGGCTCTGGAATGAAGGCTGGTGTGACTGTGAAGGTACTGAGATGGAACAGGGAACAGTGTGTGTATGTGGCTCTTGGTCACTTCAATTAGCCTATGTGCCATTTCCTTTTAAATTCAAGCTAGACATTTTGATGTGGATCTACAGTGTGTCTGTTGTGTTGTGGCAATGTGGCTGCCATTATTCTCATTCTCTCTCTCTTTCTCTCTCTTTCTCTCTGAGAGATAGGAACCTTGTTAGTTTTTCATTTCTTTGCTGAGCTGCTGCTTGTTTTGTATGCTCGCTGTGTATACAAATATAATGCAAGTTGACGTTCTATTGCTTTTATTGTGTTGTGTACTGTGTAATGTGATCCAAGCTGTTGCTCTATATTGCTGTCAGTGACAGTTTCTGGCTCTGGAATCAAAGGCTGTTGTGAATCTACAGTGTGTGTTGTGTTGTTAGTGCTGCTGAAGGTAGAGAAGGGTCCCTGAGGTTATTGGCTCTGACATAACGGCCATCAACTCCAGATGTTCATTTGAAGACAGATGTGGATCCACAGTATGTTTGTTGAAGGTTGTGAGTTGTGTCAGGGTGGATATACTGGTTCATATGATTTGCTTGGCAACACCTCTGTCTATGTAGGCCTTTTTCCTAAGAACCTGTTGTAGCCTACAGGCGTGCTACTCCACATCAGTGTTACTCTCGTCAACGGTGTGTTTGTGTGCGTATTGTACACCCTGCGTATTGCATACTGTACATGCATGCGTGCGTGCGACGTGCGTGAGCATACACAGTTACACACATACGCAAGTGCATGTGTGTATGTGTGTTTGGGGGGGAAATGAAGTTGTGAGTCCATCAATGCTGCCACAGTTCTTGGAAAGAAGCTGTTTTTTTTAGTCCTGGCACATATCCTGAGAGAATGGGATTTGTGTGTGTGTGTGTGTGTGTGTGTGTGTGTGTGTGTGTGTGTGTGTGTGTGTGTGTGTGTGTGTGTGTGTGTGTGTGTGTGTGTGTGTGTGTGTGTGTGTGTGTGTGTGTGTGTGTGTGTGTGTGTGGCCTTGTGCATATATATAATAATACATAATTAAAAACTTGAATAACCTTGGGCTTGATCGAGGTCGAGTTAAACATAAGTGAAGGTGAAATCTACTGTATAGAAACAGCCCATAATCACAGTGTTAATCTAGAAATCAGAGGCATAGAGTTGATTCAAACGGAAGGTTCATATCTGGGATATCCAACTCTATACTCAGACATTTGATATCCAAAATTGTTTGGATGTATTTTAATAGCCTAATTTAATTTGATTAGCTTTTCAAGTATTCAATCAAAAAATATTGGAGCCACGCTGTTCCAATGTGAATCCTGATACCCATTAGATTTATTTTATTTTTTTCACAATGATTGCATTTGTGTAATGGATAGCGGTGCAGCTATAACTCTATATTGGCAAGTCCCCCATAATATGTGTTTTTTATTTGTGCTGAAGTAGCCTAAAAATGAGAGCTGCACAAACACCCTTCAGTCTAATCAAAAATATCTAGACGCATAGAGCGGGAAATTACAAAGTATGTTATTGTGCCGGTGCTCTGTCCTATTTCAGTATTTCAGAGTGAGTTTTTGACTCACAGGGGATTGCTGATGATCCTGCTCTACTTTGTTTGACTGACAGTGCCCCCAAGTGGTGGAAGATTAAACTGTTACAATACAGTACAGACAGTGGTTCTCAAACCTTCTTAAGTTCAAGGATGCCCATAATAACTCTGAGAGGGTACAAATGGAACCATTTGGTTCCATCAGAGTTACAGACCTGTAAGGGTCTGTTTGAGAAACCACTGCATCCAGTAGGAGGTCAATATCTGTCTTTTGTTTTTGTTGGTGGAACGTGGAAGTACATTTCAACATACAGCAAGGAGATTAAATTAGTTGGTTGTTTTACAGGTTTACACAGATAGATCACATCACAGTGAGAATGTGTGCACTACCTCTGTGACAGTAATTAAGAGTCATTTTCTACTGGTGTTGATGTTTAAGGAAAGAGAGTGTTGTCAGATGATCCTGACTCAGACTTTTCATCTCCTACTCCTTGAACACTACTGCTGTTTCCCATACACAAGCTACAAGATTCAAAGAGCCATTTCATTAGCATATTTACTATACAGTATATGAATATATGAATGAATGAAAGAATGCCTTTTTATTTTCGTGCCTTGTCTTAAGACCCATCCCTTAGATTAGAAGTGCACAATAAGCACAATTTACACTGACAATATTAGGATATCTGTAGTGCACAATAAGCACAATTTACACAGACAATATTGACATTTGTAATACAACAAAATATTGTATTACACATGAGGCGAGCCAATATAAATGTCACATACAGAATGGTTCTCTTTGTACGTTTATCCCAAGCTTTCTTTGAGTAATCGACAAATCTAATCTAATCAAAAAGCCATTTATTTAAGTCTATCTGCATTACTTAAAGGTAGGGTAAGTGATTTGCAATTATTCAAATAATTGCAAAATGGGTCTATGTTCTGATAGTGCTCGTTACTATAGAGTGTCCTGTCCATATAAAAAGTCTCCATGTCTCTCCAGCTCTTTATAAAACAGAAAATGTATTTTGTAGTTTTTTTTTTTTTTTTGTAGTTTCATTTCCAATTTTATCCAACCAGGACACAGAACTCAATCAGGATATAGATTAAACAAGTGAAATTGGAAGTGATAACACTAAGAAATGAGCAGACAACATTTTAACTGGAACACTATACAAATTAAGCTTAAAAATGGGTACTTTCTCCTGATTGGCTGAGATTTTGACACCTACCGAAAAATGTATTTTCTGTTTTATTAAAGAGCTGGAGAGACAGGGAGACATCTGTTACTGAACAAACACTCTATAGCAATGATTACTATCAGAATATAGTATTTTAACCTTTTAACAAAAAACTTTTTGTTTTAACCAAAAAATATCACTTACCCTACCTTTAATCATATCAAATCTGACATTCATCTATTTCCAATACAAAGCTGTTGTAGTCGTATTTCATATTTAATGAAACCCTGCAATTAGGCTACAAAACCACTGATGTGTAATAGAGGATGGTTGTGAAGCCAAAAGACATGTTGATGAGTTGATACCAGGAAGGGAGTGGAGGTGATTTCCTGATAGGCCTGGAGCCTGACTCACATCTTGGATGTCAGGCCAGGCAACCATGAACAAGTCTGAAGATCTGCTCTCATTCTAGTGTATGTGAAAAGCTACTGACATTTCATTTTTTGTCATTTTACCATTATTTTATACTTCAGCTTATTTTTTTTAAACTGATCTACAACTGTGGTCCTCAAACTTTTTCATGTCAAGGACCCCCAAATTCATATATATTTGGCCGTGGACCCCCATCTGAAAATATGTTGTGCCAGGGACCCCCAGAAGCAAACATTTGAGTTAAAACTTTTCGCTTAAAAAGAAAAACATTCAAAAACGTTCACAAATTTCAAGATTTTTGAAAAATAGCAGATCTACAAGCTTGTATATCTGCTATTTTTGAATAGCCAAAGTATAAAAGGTTAAAGTGGTTAAAATGATTGTGACGCTATATAATCTACTTCTGCTGGGGACCCCCTGGAACCTCCCCAAGGACCCCTGGGGGTCCCTGGACCCCACTTTGAGAACCAATGATGAAGTCTCGCAACGCGTCACAATGCGACGCCTTGCGACCTTGTATATCTGCTATTTCACTAGTAAGAGACCACACCTTCTGCTCAAGTTAAACAGTATTTATTGAAGGGAATGAGATGTGTGTGTGTATTGATGAGGAGCCCGAGGTGGGGCGAGACTCAGGGTGGGGGTGTAGTCTCGGGAGCCAGACGACCATGGTTGCTCGGCCCTGGAGCTGTCTGTCGCCTCTGCTCCGAACGCTGCCCCCAAAAGGCTACATCGGTTTGTGGAGATGACCAGAGGGTCTAGGCGGGCAGCCACTTTAGCCCGTATTGGAGATCCAGTAAGAGCGAGTCGTTAATAACACCCGCATATTACATACATGCATCTCTAATATTAGCCAAAGTGAGCTGCTTGGGAGATAAGCTGATGGAACGCTGCCACCAAAAGGCTACGTCGGTTGTGAAGGTGACCGGAGGGTGTGGAGTGTCTAGGCGGGCAACTGTCACATGATTCCTCCTGTCCTTGGACCCTCGGTCGGGCGAGGAAAAACTCCCACCGGGAGGGTCGGGTGGAAGAAACCTCGGGAAGGATCACGAAGGAGGGGACCCCCTTCCGGGGCGGACAGGCTAGGAATATGCGGCAGTTACGGGCGACCTAGTGTGATGTGTGTGTGGTGCACGTCTTGGATATTGGTTTGTATGTAGGAGTGACACGCCTGGGAGGACCACCGGCCGAGGATGCGGACCAGATGGTCCGGGAGGCCTTGCCGGGATGCGGTGGTGGTGGCGCCGATCCGGAATGAGTGACCGGAGTAGAGTTTGGGTGGAAGGCCGGAAAGGGAGAGGACTTGAAGGAGGTGGTGGTGGAACCAGGAACGGGTGACGATTGAGCCGGTTTCCGTGATGAAGAGGGGGTCTTGAGGTGTGGCATGCAGGGAACGTCTCGTGGTGACGTAGAGGAGGATGGGCTCATATGGACTGAGGGGGGAGTCCGTCTTGAAGAGGTGGATGAACGCCCCAGCTGGTCCGTCTTGCTGCGTTTGAGGTTGAAGGTGAGGGATTCGGAGGAGTGGAAGGTGATGTCGGCCAGGCTTGGATGGTGGGAGGGGTCGTATCGGGAGGAGGAGGAGGTCAGCTCAGAGCACCGCAGGATGCCGAAGAATGCCAGGAGGAACATGCTTTCCAGGGTGGAGGAGATGTGGGGTGTGAGATAGCCGGCGCGGAGGGTACGGAGGCAGTGAAGAAGCAGGTCAGAGGTTAAGGGATGACGTCTGGGTGTGGTCGGGAAGCAGCATGGTGATATGGGGGTGGGAGATGGCGGGGCTCGGGGATCCATCCAGGAGGCGGAAGAAGAAGCCGACCACGCTGAGGTAGACGTGGAGGGTGGAGGTGCGGAGGTGGAGATGGGAGTGGCAGTGCGTGAGGAATGCTGCGATTATGGTGACGTCAGTTGAGGGGAAAGGGGTGCCTGTGTTGGTGTGGAACCTCTTGAATGTGTTCCAAGCTGTGAGGTAGGTGTAGAGTGTCCTGGGTGCAAAACCGTTGATGATATGGTGGTGTGACTGGATGAGGAGGTGACGGAGCTGGGGGTTCAAATGAAGATGGTCCTGGAAAATGGAGGGATGGGTGTTGGATGGAGGTCTGCGTCCGGCGCCAGCTGTCGAAACCTCTGGAAAGAGAGACGGGAGAGAGAGTCTGAAGTTAGGTTATTGTGACCGGGTATATGCGCAGCACGGATGATAAAGTTGTTGGTGACGGAGGACCAAGTGAGACGGCGGAGGAATGGCATGATGTCGGGGGAGTTGGAACGGCCTTTATTTATGATGTCGACTGTGGCCTGATTGTCGGAGTGAATTAGTATACACTTCTGGGACCACTCGTGGCCCCAGATAAGTGCAGCCACGACAATTGGGAATAATTTGTGTAGTGCTGAGGAAGGGTGAGGGGAGGGGGGGATGAAGGCGAGGAACTCTGGTGACCAGGCTGGCGCGAACCACCGTCCCTGGTAGAAGCCACCAAAACCGAGGGAGGGGGCCGCGTCAGTATAGAGTTGTATGTCGTGAGGGTTGGAAGTGATCGTGTCATAGAACAGGGTGATACCGTTCCAGTTAGTGAGGAGGTGAAGCCAGAGGCGGAGGTCTGTGCGGGAGGAGTGATCGATTGTGACGTTGTCGTGCAGGTTGGGAACGGAGGAGGCTGTGGTGAGGAGGTGAGAAATGAAGGGACGGCCTTGGGGGATGATGCAGAGTGCAAAGTTGATATGGCAGAGTAGGGCTAACAACTGTCGTTTGGTGCAGATGGGGGCCAGGAGGTAATTGTGCAGGAGGAGGGTGATTCTGTTTAATTTCTCCGGGGGGAGGGAGGCCTCGAAGGCTATGGTATCTAGGGTGATGCCCAGGAACTCGAGCTTGGTCGAGGGGCCGATTGGTTTCTCCTCGGAGAGGGGGACGCCTAGTTCTGAGAAAACCTTTCGAATGGTGGAGAGGCCGTGTGCTAGGGGGGCCGAGGGGGGCTCGACGACCAGAAAGTCGTCGAGTAGGTGAACGAGGTGGGGGATGTGATGTTTTTTTTACAGAATCCAACAGAGGGCTTCGGAGAGTGAATCAAACAGTTTGGGGCTACTTTTTCAACCGAATGTGAGCCTAACGGCAAAGTAAAAGGAGCCCTTCCAGGCCACCCCAAAAAAAGGCCAAAAGTCGGGGCGTAAGGGCAGTACCTTAAATGCGTTTGTTATATCGGCTTTGGAAAGCATGGCCCCGTGACCGGCGAGATGGATAAGGTTTATTGCGTGATTGACGGTGGAGTATTTCATGGAAAAATTGTGACTGGGGATGGTGCTGTTAATGCTGGGGATGTGAGAGTTGTGGGGAGAGGAGAGGTCCATGATGAGGCGCTTCTTCCCCGAGTACGCCACGCCGATGGGGCTGATCCAGTACACAGGGAATGGGGAAGGGCCCCATCATGAACCCCTCCCTTACCTCCTTGGCGATTAGAGTGTCGACTGCGTCTGGGTCGATGATGGCGGATTGCAGGTTGTGGCAGGTGTGGGATGTGGTGGGGGTGACGGTTAATCCGGGGTGGAAACCGTGAGTGAACCCGTTGATTAGGAAGTTAACGAATGGCCGGTCGGGGTGATTGTGGAGGGCAGTGGTGAGGGCTGGGATTATGATGAGGGTTTTGAGGTATCGTGCTAGTCATGCGGTAGGAGTGGATGTGGGGTTGTGGGGGCAGGCGGGGCGAGCGTGAGCTCCCCCACAGAACGAGCAAATGTGGAGGAAACGGCATGCAGATGAGGCGCAACCGGCGTTGTTGAAGTTGTTGCATATCTGCCTGCCTGCCTGAAACAGGATGGGCGTCCCCCTGGTGTCGTTAGCGTTAGAGGGCTGAACGGAGCGGGAGAAATTGGAGGAGGATAGCCTGGGGACTATGGAAGGGGGAGGTGCTGCATATCGACTGCGGTGTGAAGAGGGGTGGTGTATTGGTGGTAATGGACGGAAGTGGTTTGCTGTTTTGACAGGGCTTTTGGGTGGCCGTGGTGCAGACGGCGGACGGGTGGGAAGGGGCTCCGCACAGGTCGCAAGACAACGCGGCCCTGGCCACCCTGCAATAAAGTTCACGGTCCAGGGCCCCCCAGTATGTATTAGCGTTGAACTGCTGTATGCGGGCGGCTGCTGCGGTGGCGAACAGCACCTGATAGTTGTAGTACCCCGTGCCGCCGAACCGAATGGCCAGCTCTAGTACGTTGAACAGATACTGGTCCAATTCGGCCCGACGGCCGGGGTAGACTGAACAAATAATGTCCCTGAAAAGGGAGAAGTAGGGCAAAAGCCCGCTTGATCTTGACTTTCAGTATGAGTACAGACCGTGAAAGCGTCCTCACGATCCTTCTGGCTTTTTGGGTTTTAAGCGGGAGGTGTCAAGTTACCAACAGATGGAAGTGGACGGCTGCCCAGGGAAGGGAGGGGGGGGGAGGAAGGGAGGAAGGGAGGGGAAGGAGGGGGGGAGGGAGGGAGGCGGGGTCGGAGCGTCGAGCCTGCGTGGGCGGGGCCGCCAGAGCGGCTGGTCCTGGATCCTCTGTGCGGACATGGGCCAGGTAGGCCTCGGAACAGGTCAGCTTTGCGGTCCGTTCTTTGGTACGGTACCCCCCTCGCCGCGAGCACCTTGTGTAGGCCGGGGACAGTCCACTCCGAGATTGAAAGCAGCGGTACTGGGCCGTGCGAACTGCCGCCGGCTGGGACGGCGCCGTGGCGAGAGGAGGACGCGTCCGCAGGTCCTGCCTCGGCTGCGCTGGTGGAAGCCGTTGTTCGGGTTCCGACCCGTGGACGTACGACCCGGAGAAGGTGGACTCAGACACCGTACAGGAAAACGGTGATGATGAGTACAACTCCTCGTCGTCGGAAGCGTGTACATGCAACTCGCGCTCGTCCATGATGGACGGCGGAGATACGGACACTAATACTACCTGGTATAAATAACAAACACTAGCACTGTTGTATTAGTTTTAGCTTTAAGGGTTTGTTTAACAACAGTGCTGCTGCTGAGATGGTAGCGAAAATGAACAAGGAACGAGAAAACGGCACTTTACCTGCTGTTTGGGAGCGTGAAAAGGCGATGGGTTACTTGCTTGTTTGTTGTTTGAAAACGCAAGCGAAATCAAACAGGTAAGTGATACAATCGCAGGTGTATTTATACTGTGGTGATTGCTTCGTGGATTGGCTGAGAGATAAGCAGCGCAGGTGAACTTGATTTTGAGCGTGAGTGGCTGAGCAGAGGGCGGTCTCTACTCCCGAACCTACGTTGAACACAACTA
The DNA here is from genome assembly GCF_963280865.1 of Gymnoscopelus braueri. Taxonomy (NCBI): domain Eukaryota; kingdom Metazoa; phylum Chordata; class Actinopteri; order Myctophiformes; family Myctophidae; genus Gymnoscopelus; species Gymnoscopelus braueri. The sequence goes on along the minus strand of NC_137623.1, from coordinate 46,283,145 downwards.
CATTTGTTTTTATTTGAATAACTTTGAAAATGTTTTAACACAAATCTTCTCTTACGGTGGTCCCATGCTGCCACAAGATCCTTTTCAGATGCAGGGTACGCGGCCAAATACATATCAAAACTGTTAGGTGTCCTTGACATGAAAATGTTTGAGAACCACATGGTTTGCACAATGATTTATTACGTTTTGGTTTCAAATGTCGAGCCCTGACCTCGTGACGCCACATAAAGCTTTAGTTGCAGTGACAGACAGTCAGAGAGTCGGTGAAGCTGCACTGTGTCTTCGTGGCGTTTCCAGAGCTATTTGCATGAGTATCTTCCTGCCAAGAGGCCCTGTAATCTGCAGTCTGTTATTAAGCCCGCGATAGAGAGGACTAATAATGTTTATGGAGGTTTCATTGCTTTTGTTGGACAGTGAAACAGCCTTTTTGTGGTTTACGAGGTCATGCCGTTTAGAAAAAGTCTGGAACGGAGCTCGATCGCTGTGGGCTTTCGTGGCAGCCCACAGTTTGTGCAAGCTACTTCAAGTACTTGCCTTGATCCATATGTTCAAACCGCAATTTATTAGCAATGCAAACCCATCTCCCCCCATCTCTCGTTCCCCCCCAATTAAAACATTCAGCCTCAGTTATCATCTCTCAGCGAAGCAGAGAGCAGGCAAGCTTTATCTGTGTCTCAACGTTGGGTATACACACTGATCATTTTACTTGTTAATTAATTTTCATTCAGATCCTCTTTAGATGATCTTGCTGTAACATTAATGAGCACGAGCCATCTGTAATGTCAGACAGCAATAGCTGTTATCTTTAATTGGTATAGGGATGATAAACATCGCACTTACCATAAGGCATTGGTCTTCAACAGGGGGTCCGGGACCCCTAGGGGGTCTTCAGAGTTACTACAGAGAGCCACATCTTTGTGTGATAGGAACTTTTTTGAATTTTTCCACATGAACCACACTTGAACCCTACAGTAGAATCCCTATTCTGGGGGAGCATTTGCATTTCAGAGGCAAATATTGTACTTTTTACTCCTCAACAATTATTTGAAAACTTTTGTTACTTAGTTCACCCCCAAAATGACTTATTTTCTATCGATTAGTCACCCCATGGAGACTTGAATTCATGGATTTTTTTTTGTTTTTGTCGCATTCCTAAGCCAATATTTTGATGACCGGCAGCGGTTCCGGTAGGAGACACAAAGAGTCTCCTTTGTGTCTCCTACCGGAACCGCTGCCTACAGTTTTCTGATATTCAATCAAATGGATAGGTTTGTACTGGCTGTCTACTCTAATCTGCTGAGTGAGCATTGAGATGAGCATTTGAAGCATGTTGTGTTTGTGTGTATGTGTGTGGGAGTAGAAATGCTGTTTATTGAAGTAATATTAATAATAAAACTCTTGACATAACTAGAACACAAAGGGAGCCATCTGTAACTCTGATCAATGATGAAACGCCTCACAATTGAGCACCAATGTTAGAAGCCTTCTGCCGTTGTTTCTTAACCCATTTAGGCCGGGAAATAATCAGTGTCATTTTTTTTATTTCTTTGTCTATTCAAAAATAGATCTACAAGCTCATAGCGGTGCAGTTGTGCAAATCTTTGAATAGATATATTTTTTAAAGCGAACAATTGTAACTCAAATCTTTGCTTCTGGGGGGTCCATGGACAAAACATTTTGAGATGGGGGTCCGCGGCCAAATACATATCTAAACATGTTTTATAAATCCTACCTAATTTATTTAAATATTTGCTAACATTTTCCATGATTTTTCAAAAAATAGCAGATCTACAAGCTCATAGCGCGGCACTCGGTGCCTCACTATGAGCTTGTAGATCTGCTATTTTTGAATAGGTTTGGTCATTTCAAACAAGATTTCAAACTTGTATTTTTTTTTTTTTTTAACTTAAGAACAATGGCCTCTATTGCAATGTGTCAACTTTTCAGGAAGAGAAAGGCCTTAGTTTGGAATCCCCATCGATGATGTCACTGGTAGGCAGGTTTCTGAACTGTCCACAGCCCTCCTCTGAGACACAGAATGCCTGAGTATTTGAAGACAGTTTGAAAACGGGTGAAGTGATAATTTTATATAGCACTTTTCTGAGTACTTAACAAAGCAGAGACAAAATAAAAACAACTTTATTAGGAAAAAATCACACCCTGTGTGAAGTGGGCGGTGTCTTGCTAGCTAATCACAATACTGAATGGAGTCGATCAATCATGTACAAAGGATAAATACATTTATTGAAACACTCTTTATGATGGACAAAACCATAACTTGAAAAAAAACAAATTTTGGTTTTTTTCAAGTTATGGTTGCTTATATAGGGCTATGCACATGTGTCATGTGACACTGGCCAATCACAGTCCTGAATAGGCTGTGATTGGCCAATCACAGCGCAGGATAATTCTACTAATTTCCTGGGCCCAGATCACAGCGCAGGAAAATGTACATTTTTCCAAATCTCACTTATAGGGGCGGTTTCACCGCCCAAAAACTAGATTAAAAAGTTAAACTATTGAAGTAAAGGTAAAGGGAATGCGAGTCTGAAAAGGTGGGTTTTGAGTGTGGTTTTCAACGTGGCGAGGGTGGGTACAGCTTTGATGTGAGCTGGGAGATTGAAAAAAAATGCACCAAAAATGCACCATCGCATGCAGGCACTCGCCAGATGGCAATTTAGTGTGTGTGTGTGTGTGTGTTGACCACATTTGACCACTGGGAGTAATTAGTGGTTGTCTGTTTTTTTTAAATACTTTTTTCATTTGGTCTTTTTCACTTATTTGTAATACAATATGACAATAAAGAAAACATTTAGGCCAGCGGTTTGCAGTACCCCCTCCCGTCACTTGGATAACAGTATTATCTTTCCAATCCACAAAATAAGAGTATCAGCAAATTCCCACAGCTGGGGTGAACCACACATTACATGCCGGTTCTCTGTACTTATTGAGTGCTGGTCTTGGCAAAATGGAACGGTGCATTCGCGACACGCTGGTCTTAACTCTTAACCACTCTCTGGACAAATTCTGGAGGTCCTGTGGGTGTTTTACCAAGCAAGTGGGCGAGAGAGAGATGGTACTTTCTCAAGTCACTGCATCCAGGAAACCATAGTCATGTGATTGGGACAATGTGAAGACAAGTGTGGAAGACAGAAGAGATGATACCATACAGAAGTGAAATATTTAAATTATAAGATACAAAAATGGCCAGAAAAAAATATTTTTAAGAAATGATATATGGGGAAATATATTTTTAGTGGCCAACGTATATTTACTTTATAATGAGAGATTTTCAGGTCCAATATATACAGTACCGGTATATATTTCCCAATATGGCAGCTCAACAATCACTATAGCCATTTCTTCCCCAGGGGTATATAGGAACTGACTAACTAGGGGAAATACATTGCCTGTGCTAAATAATAGCTCGGCTATTTTCGCTAACTTTTGTACAGCACTCTTAAATGACTAGAGGTTCGGGCCTCTACGCAGCCCTCACATCTAGAGTCACACTGCCGATCCAACCAATATGTCTGAGTCATAGTGTTGGGGGCTTTGTCAGAGTACCCGTCTATCTGTGTCCCCTTTGTGCCCATATATGGAGATGTCTAGTTTATGGAATGCACTGGAGTCTATGAGCGTTTGTCACTATTTCGAGTTTACATGAACCATGTGACCGGTGCTGTTTCTGCCCCCTCATTGACGCAACTCTCCAATAGAAGGCTCTGGGATGAAGTAGGGTCATTCATTAATTTACAATATGGAGATACAGGGTTACTGCCCGACAGCAACGATATGCCTTGTCTTTCTATCAGGGAAGCAATGCATGGGAGAAGATGAGCCCCAGACAAGGGGGAGTCAGGGGGAGGTATGTCCAGCTGGCTGACAGGGGGGCCAGTAGTAACAGGGGGAGGAAGGCTGACAGGGGGGAAAGAGGAGGACAAACCAGTAGCCAGAGGAAGGAGACAGGAGGAGAGAAGCCACATGTCAGAGGGCTCAACACTAATGATCTCTGCTCTGCACCGCTGTAGGTCTGTCTGTCTGCCTGTCTGTCTGTCTGTGTGTCAGCAGGCCTGTCTCACCAGCTAGAGGGAAATGTGTCAGCGAGACATGGACCCCAATCAGGGCTTGTCTGTCTGTCTGTCTGTCTGTCTGTCTTTCTCTCTGTCTGTCTGTCTCTCCCCACCTCTCACTGGGTATACTAAGTAAAACACTCTCTCTCTCTCTCTCTCTCTCTGTGAGTGTGTTCCATTTATTTGATTAGCCTATAACTCCTTCCTCTTTCCTTTTGCCTTTGGTTTGTGCTGACGTCATAAAGTAGGCTTACCTTGCTACTCTCTCTTTTATTAATATTTGTTTAAGTGTGTCTTTATTGTGATCTTATACTCTTCTGTACCTACTATACTTCTATGCCCTGTGTGTAACTTTTACTGCTGTGCTGTCTCTGGCACCTGAAGTTCCCCAGCGGGATCAAGTACTGTATCTATATCTGTCTTCCAGGCCCCAAGCCCAGAGAGGGCTCTGGGCTCCAACCTGGCCTCCCCTCTCTCTTCACCAATTTAGGCTAAATGCCTAAATTCACCAAAAATAGCTGATCTACAAACCCGAGCTTGTAGATCAGCTATTTTCTGCGACTGTTTGCCCAAGAAAAGGCATGGTTATAGCAGGAGCAGCTTGTGGGCCATGGTATGGTCTCACACTGTCTGCCTGTCTGCCTGTGTGTGTGTGTGTGTGTGTGTGTGTGTGTGTGTGTGTGTGTGTGTGTGTGTGTGTGTGTGTGTGTGTGTGTGTGTGTGTGTGTGTGTGTGTGTGTGTGTGTGTGTGTGTGCGTGTGTGTGTGTGTGTGTGTGTCATGCACCCTGACAGGCTGTCAGAGAGAGGGCAGAGCTGCTCACCTCAGCAAGTCACTAAACACATGGCTGCCTCGCTAATTAATGATGTGGAGAGGGTGAGAGAGGAAAGGCCCCCCCTTAGGGTAGAGGAGAGTGAAATGGAAAAACATGGACAGCAAGAGATGTTCAAGGCAAGAGAGAGACAGACAGACAGACAGAATCCCTGGATCCACATCATGGCACATGGCTTTAGGACAGACATGGGGTGTCCCATCAGCTGAAGGTTGAAATGGCTTCTGTTAAATTAAACCTTTTTAATCTCTGGGCAAGCAGATAAGGCCTCTGTGATCTTTGGCACCCTGTATACCCCAGGTTGGGAAACAATGCTTTGGCAGTGTACTTAATTGGAGTAGTGTGAGAAGGATAACGGCCGATCTACACCAGACTTTTCAAAGCGTGCGTATGCGTGGAATTTGCTGCGCGCGTACAGTTCGTTTGGAAAGATCCAATTGATATCAATGATATCGGCTACATCAGGCGCGGATACACAAGCCCCGCATACGCAGGCTTTAAATTACGGCCGATCTACATCAGAGAATTTTCTGCACACACACGCACTTAGAGATCCAGGCCTATGTTAAAGCCTGCGTATGCGGGACTCGCGTATCCGCACGCCTGGTGTAGCCGGTATCATTGATATCAATTGCATCAAAACAAATGCGCTGTATGCACCATGCATACGCATGCTTTGAAAAGTCTGGTGTAGATCGGCCTATAGGACTGGATCTAAAAGTGTGTGTGTGCGTATTATATGCGCGTGTGCGCATGCCGCTTTGAAAAGTCTGGTGTAGATCGGCCTATAGGACTGGATCTCTTTCCTCTGTTTCCTTTGATGTGTAAGCCGCCTATACGCCTCTAAACAATGCTCTGATTTCAATAGCACATTCATCATAATATGATTTCCTGTTTTGATTACATGAATTATGTACACCTAAACTATGTACAGTTAACATAATCTGACCTGCAAACAGCAACAAATTGAGCCTATTGGAAAATTCAATGATTTTTCTTTCTTTAGCTTCACAAAGCTGGTATTGGCAGGGTCTTCGTTCGGTAAGATAAGGCTAACCACTTAAATCCCATACTTAGTTGACATGATTCCCAAGGGCAACGCGGCATGTTGTGAACTTGTAGATCAGGTGTTTTTGCAGAATGTTCACCCCCCCACATTATGGTGCAAGGGAGGTGAGTCAGGTTTTTATTTATAATTGTTTTATATTTGAGCTCTAATAAGACATTTTCAGGATCCAGGCTGTACAGGAACATGTTTGACAGGATAGGTCAGTACAGGATATGTTTTCTTTTTCTTTTTTCAGGTTAGGAACAGGACAAGACATTTTTGGACAGTACAGCACAGTACAGTGCAGGAGTGACTCAGTCCTGTGTCATACACTAGTGCAGTGGTTCTCAAACTTTTTCATGTCAAGGACCCACAAAATGATATGTATTTGGCTGCGGACGATATATATATTGCAACAATATAAACCGTAGAAAGCAGCTGGGATCAAGTTAACCATAGGTAAACATTTTTGAAAAACTTTGAAACAGACATTTAAAAAAAAAAGATAGGGGACATAACAAAACATAAATTCACATCATGATGCATTGTGAGCTTGTAGATTTTTGGCTTAAGTAAGAGACTAAACTGGGGAAGGGAAAAAACTAATAAAAACATGTTACATTGTATAATAACGAATAATTATCTATCAGCTGTGAATACCAATAAACATCATCATCAATCCAGAGTTTAGATCAGCGATGTACAGCATGGGCCCTGAATGTTCTATTTGGAACCATTTGATATGGTTCTGTGTAAAAGAAACCCCCACAAGGGTTATTTTTTGGGGGGGCCGGGGGGGGGCTTTTTATGCCTTTATTGATAGTGAAGTGAAGTGTGTTAGACAGGAAACGGGGGAGAGAGATGGGGAATGACACGCAGCAAAGACTACATTGTAGCCTATAGGTGCCCAGACCGCTACACCAGCGGTCCGGGCCACAAGGGTTCATTTTTATGGAATCTAAAATGATCTATGACCCTTAAAGTCTCATGACACCAGACTTGACTTAAAAGGTTACATATGGAACCGTTTGATAATAAAGAAAAGAACCATGTGGATTCTACATAAATAATAAGATCAAATGGCTCCATAGTGAACCCCTTTTCAAAGCATATTTAAAACCGTTTTATGTGTACTATACTGTACTTAATGTAAGCACAATATTAGTTTTACTTTACTTTACTTTACTTTCCATTGTTGATACTTCTACTTCTACTCCAGTACATATCAGAGGCAAATATAATGAGTACCTTTACTTCGGCACTCTAAGTATATTTTGATGCCAATACTTTTGTACTTTTACACAAGTAAAATTAGGCCATTTGCCACAGTATTTGCGTATTGTGGTAATATTTAGACTTTTACTCGAGTAAAAAAACTACTCGGGAGTACTTCTTACATGCAGCAGTGCTGCAGACATCGCTTACAGTCAGGGATATAACTCTATCTAGGAGCGGAGTGTCCCAGGAGACACAGTGGAGAGGAGGCAGCAGCAGCACTACTACAGAGCTCCAGCTCCAGAAACCGCCATGTTGTGATGGATGAGCCGCGGAAAACCTCCCGCCCGCCCGCTCACCCGCTCGCTGCACTATGTGGAGCACAGGCTCTCTCCAGGGCCGTAAATTCAAAGATCATCTGGCACTGTGTGTGTGTGTGTGTGTGTGTGTGTGTGTGTGTGTGTGTGTGTGTGTGTGTGTGTGTGTGTGTGTGTGTGTGTGTGTGTGTGTGTGTGTGTGTGTGTGTGTGTGTGTGTGTGTGTGTGTGTGTGTGTGTGTGAGAAAGTAAAATTTCTTGAACATTCGTGTGTGACTTCCGTATGTGTATTTGCAGGGCTGCCAACCCTCCTGGAGCCCTATTTTATACATAGGCTATTTGAAAAATAGCAGATCTACAAGCTCACAACGCGTCGCATCGCGACGCGTTGTGAGCTTGTACATCTGCTATTTTCAAACATTTTAGTACTTTTGGTACTTTTAAGTATTTTGATGCCAATACTTTTGTACTTTTACTCAAGTAACATTTTGAACACAGGCATGGTACTTGTAACAGAGTATTTTTTATATTATGGTATTGCTATATGGTAGTACTTAAGTAAAATATCCGAGTACTTCTTCCACCAGTGCTGAAAAAACTCCTTGATTCTCACAGTCGGATGTCGGCAGGCCTGGTATGTGTGTCTGAATGAGTAAATGTGTGTTTTCTCTCTCCGGACTCTCTCTGGTTTCCGAGCCTCAAAAGAGATGAGTTTCCAAATAAAGTTGTCTCTCTCCCCTCCCGTTTGTTACATTGTGGACCTGGTGCCCTGAACCCCCCCAGAGGGCCCCCACATCTGTCCCATCTGTCTGCGCTGTTCTCACCATGCCTTAAACACATTAACTATGACATAGAGTGATGTATACGCCTCGATGGATAGAAAAAACTGAGAGAGCGAGTAAGAGAGAGAATGACAGAGATATACATAGAGAGAGAGTTGAAATTGTTGCCTCGGGATGTGCATGCTTGCACTTGTGTTTGTGTCTGTCTGGGTCTTGCGTTTCCGCCGAGTGGGATCATCCGAACAGACACACACACACACACACACACACACACACACACACACACACACACACACACACACACACACACACACACACACACAGTAGAGCCATTGATCCCTGCAGCGCTTCCTCTTTTCTTTTTACACACACACACACACACACACACACACACACACACACACACACACACACACACACACACACACACACACACACACACACACACACACACACACACACACACACACACACACACACACACACGTTTGTATTACTATGCTTGTCAGTCCAAATCACACTTTTAGGGCCGCTATTTTATGAATGGGATTTTTACAATTTATTTTTTCTCAGCTGTGCCAGCCAGCAAAATAAAGTATTTCTCATGATGGCTTAATGCGAGTCCCTGTAGGCCTACTGTATGTCTCCCAAAATCCAAATCCTAGGGTCGGGTACTATTTCAGACTATTTCTGAAGTTGTTCTAACAATATATTTCCAAAACTCCTCCAAGCACGGACAGCTCCACAACATATGAAGTAAATCTCCATCAGAGATTTTGCAAAATTGTCTCATAATGTCTATTTTGCTAATTCTACTCTACTTCCCTCCCGGGGCATTTGGCTCTCACAAAGTCTAGTAATACAAGCAACGCACGCACGCACAGAGGGAACCGAACGGTCTCTTTCTCGGTTCACTCTGTTGACATAACTTTTCACAGAGTCTGCTATCTGTATTAAGCCGGAGTCCCTAATGGGAGCGCTGCCTCTGCCAGAGAGTCTCAGAGGCAGAGCCATCAATCTAGAACGGAGCCGCTCTGCAGCTCTCTGGGCCAACAGAGTGCAACACAGCCTCTCAGGTTCCAGCACTGTGTTCAAGTAGAAGGAAGGAACACAGAGCCAAAGACCCAGGCAGAAACAGACGGTCCAACCACACACGCTGGGTGGATTTTTACACATTCATAGACATGCATACCTTTTAGCACAGTCATTCTTGAACTTTTTTATTTCAATAACCTCCGCATAACTCTGAGGGGAGAGTCTCTTTTCCCGGTGTTTCGCCCAGGCGGACAGGGTTTTGAGGTTAGGTTTAGGCATAATTTCTGTGAGGTTAAGGTAGGGTTAGACAGTGTTTGTAAGGTTAGGTTTAGGCATAGTTTTAGTGAAGTTAAATGTTAGGGTTTAGATGCAATCAAGGCAAAACACCAATGAAAGAGGGAGTCCCTAACTTTGAGAGTGTACAAGTGGACACTGAAATGGACCAGAAGGGTCGATTTGGTTCTATTTGTACGCTCTCAGAGTTGCAGACCTGTAAGAATCCATTTGGAACCCCCTCAAGGAAACCTGAGGGTCCCTGGACCCCACTTTGACAAAAAAACGCACATAAAAGCACGAGCACGCGCACACACACACACACACACACACACACACACACACACACACACACACACACACACACACACACACACACACACAGCAATGAAATATTATGTGTGCTATGCTGTTGAGTAACAACTTTTGGCTCGCTGTTATTCAGTCCTTATATTAATCATGACCCGTACTAGCTGGAAAGCTAGCGGAATAAAAAGACACTGCTGCACATTAAATGAATGAGACAACAGAGCATTATATGCTATTTGTTAATAGATTATCTACTGTATTGATACAATTCAGAAACAAAGTACAGCACCATCTTCAGAGGAGTCAAACATTTGGCTTGTGTTTCTCTTGATTTACATACAGTATACCATTGGTTCTCAAAGTGTGGAACAAAATGTGTTAATATAGCATCACAATCATTTTAACCATATTTTATACTTTGGCAGGTATACAAGCTCATAGCGCGGCACAGAGTGCCGCGCTATGAGCTTGTACATCTGCTATTTTTGAAAAATCCCTGCCACAAAATATTTGATGAAAAAAGTTTGAGAACCACTGCAGTATACAAACAGATGGAGCCATATCTCAGTTTCACCACTAGAGGGTAGCAAAGTCAAGGATGTGCTGCTGGGTGTTGGAACTGGTAACCTGTTTGAAATAAATAAACTAACTAAACTAACCTGTATGGACGTCATGAAAAATGCCACGGGTGTTTCAAGTGACGTTGTCAGCGGGTTGTGTGTAGCGAGGCCCATTGCAGTGGCCATGAAGTTGGGACTCAAATACATTAAATAATACAATGTTCATACGTCCAAAGTTGCTCATTGTCCTTTTAAGACTCTCTGAGAACATACAGTAATACATACTTCCTTTGGTATCTCTATTAGAATACATGAACTACTGTAGAGGATATAGTGGATCAGTTTTTAGGGTTCCCCTGTGTCTGTCTGTGGGTTATACAAATATTGAACGAATGAACAGTATTAACAAGCCCTTCTGACTAAATAATAACTACATTAGATCCGCTGAAACACATTTCCTGATAAAGTAACCATTTTGGACATACAAGGTTTCTCTACCCGACAGCGACGATATTTAGAAGCAGTGTAATGAGTGGAAAATGCAATGTCATCCTGCTCCACCGTAAAACACATGTTTTCGGTTGTTTTTTAACCGCTTAAACCCTCCTCTATACTTAGCAAACTAATACTTAAACTAGTGGACTGCAGGGGTCTGCTGAGCTCTGTACTTGGTGTGCTCTTTTTTTCCCAACCAGAACAAATCTCTTTACCGAAAATGGCAGATCTACAAGCTCAGACAATGTGTTACGTTGTGAGCTTGTGGATCTTTGAAATGTTTACAACAGGGGTCTTCAACAGGGTGTCTGGGACCCCTAGGGGGTCCTCAGTTACTCCAGGGGGTCCGCCAAATCAACCACTTGAACCCTACCATCTCTATAGACCAATTATTTGTTTACCAACATTGAGACTGGACGCTGATTGTTTCATGCAATCAATTCCCAACATATTGTTTCGGGGTGCGCTGGTTTCAGTTCATTCTAACCTCCTCTTGTGTGTTGGCTAGTGAGGCGCGTCCTATAGCGAGACATGACAGAATGGATTTCATTTGGTGCCGGCCTGCGCGTGCATACTGGTTCTTATCAGTGTGACGTCGTCTGTTAATTAAGGGGTCTATTTTGAGGAACATTAGCCGAAAATAGCAGATCTACAAGCTCATCACAAAGATGTCTGGTGTTGGGGGGGGGGGGGGCGGGGGGGGAGCAAATGAAGTACCAAGTATTGAAGGTTTAATGTCTGAAATGAACAAAGATTTGTGTAAATTAAATTTACACAACACTGATGATAGTCTATCTATGAAATCTATGAAGAAGTTTAATCTGCAACACTATTTTATACAATATGTAGTGGGGGGTCCCTGCTTCGTCTCTCTCTCAGGGGGGGTCCTTGGGCTGGAAAAACGTTGAAGACCCCTGGTTTAGAACATTCTCACCTATAATGACCCTAACCCAGTCCCCTGCAGCTAGAACTGCAGACTCCGCCTTAATCTGAAGACTCTCCTCTTCAGACTCCACCTCAGCCCTTAGCACTTAACCTAGATATGACGACCATTCAGACCCTTGCCGTGGTCCTTTGTTCTCATGTTTTTGTTTCTTAGGCTTGTTTTTTCTTGAACACAATGTTTAAAAATGTTATTTTAGACAGATGCTAGAATCATTGTTTACCTATAGTTTCAATGTAAGTTTACTCTTTTGATTGTATATTGGTTAGCTATCAAGATTTTCAAGTGGGCCCTGATCCAGAAAAGGTTGAGAACCACACAAGATTTTAGGATTATAAACTGGATTATAAAGGAGCAAATGTGTCTCAGAAAGAAGGGGAAAAAAAGAAGAAGAGAGAAATCAAACAAACATTTAGTCACCTTTGGGGAACACACACACGCCCATCTTAATCTACCCCAAACATGAATCATGGCCAGTAATAGCAAAGAACACGGAACATGTTTTCATATGCTTCTTTTTCCCTCTCTGTGTGTGTGTGTGTGTGTGTGTGTGTGTGTGTGTGTGTGTGTGTGTGCGCTTGTGCGCGCACGTGTGTGAAATTGAGTTAAGTGCCATTTGGCTGAGTGACATGTGCTACAGTAGGTCAATACATGCTACAGGGGTGGGTATAGGGAGCAACACACATGCACAGATAGCACACGTGCTCATCATACAGTACACACACACACACACACACACACACATTGCACACATTTCCCTGACAGATGAGAGGAGATATGAGGACACACCAGGGGTGATATTGCTTCACTGTCAGTGTTGTGATTCAATATAGCCGGATCTGGACTGATCTGAGATAAGCACGAGCAGCCACACTGTCTGCTGTGCAGAACAACACAACATACATGTTTTCTCCACCACCCCTCCACCCCTCCACCCCTCCCGCCACACCCAGTTTGGAATATTGCCAAAACATTATAAAGAAAATCAATCAAACAAAATCAAAGTGGGCATAACGTAATTTGATACTCAATCAGGTTTTATATTATTTAACCCAATTCAATCCGGGAACGCATCTGTGTCATTTTAAGATTTCTTTGGCTATTCACAAACAGAAGATCTACAAGCTCATAGCGCGGCACCTAGTCCGATCTCTGCTTCTGGGGGGTCCCTGGAACAACATATTTTGAGATGGGGGTCCGTGGCCAAATACATATCATTTTGGGTGGTCCTTGACGTGAAAAAGTTGGCGCACCACTGATATAGAAACATACTGTTAGGATTTGGAAAAAACCTTTAGATATGCATTTGGCCGCAGACCCCCATCTCAAAAAGATTTTTTCCAGGGACCCCCAGAAGCAAAGATTTGAGTTACAAATGTTCGCTTTAAAAAAAGATATATTCAAAGATTTGCAAAAATAGCAGATCTACGAGTGCCGTGCTATGAGCTTGTATATCTGCTATTTTTGAATAGCCAAAGAAATCTAAAATGACACAGATGTGTTCCTGGATTGAATGGGTTAATCCAAGCAGAACCACTGTCTACAGTTTAATCAGGCTAAATCCAAAGAATTTCTTGCAGTCTAGAATGCCGTAGCATTGATGGCACAGCCATTATATTCAGTTATAGAGCTGGATTAAAAAAAGACAGTTTAATTGTTTTGGTATTGTAGAGTCCTCCGATAGATTCCCTCGACTCTTGAGTTTGCGAGGAAATTATATTTTACTGGTCTGTTCTGCGCTGTGGGTTAAACCTCTGTTATACAAACATCAGTAAAACATTTATGATGTAATGCAACTTAAACGTATGTTTCGAAGGCGCCATCTCCAGATCCACGTGAAAGTAATTATCCACATCTACTGTGACAGTAAGTTATGTCTCTGTGTGATATCGGACTGAACATCCCTTGTGTGTGCAGAGTGAGAGAGATAGAAATCCATATATAGGCCTGAAACGGTGGAATTTGGACATTTATCTGAACAGGATACACAGCAAGGTCAAATAGATTTACGGTAACGGAATGAATAATTGAGAATAGTGTTTTTTTCCTGAGTCTATCCACAATATTGTTTTTTCTTTACTTATTTATCCAGGAAAAGACAACTGGAGTGGACAGATACTCTTTTAATATGCATGGCTTGCATGCATACTTTATTCATACATTACACACATTCACATTGGGGATCTACAATACCAAGTACAAGCGGTGGTAACTAAGTACATCTAAGTACTGTACTCAATATTTCTGTACTTTTACTTTTACTCCACTACATCTCAGAGGCAAATAATGTACTTTTACTCCACTACAATTATTTGAAAACTTCAGTTACTAGTAGTTACTTTGTAGATTTTGATTATTATTACAAATCATACATTAACCACTTAAGCCCTATATACATTTCGCCCATTTGAAAATAGACGATCTACAAGCTCACAGTGAACTTGTATTCGGCTAGTTTCAAAACCACTGAGTACAAGTTAACCAAGAGCTTTATAGTTTTGCCACAGTATGGCTCCAGTGAAGATATTGGGGGTGCCTTGCACAAGGGCATCTCCAATCAATCATCGCCGAGAGTTGGGGGAGAGCCAGTCCTTCTCTCTCACTTTCCCCGAGACCAGCGGGGATTTTTAGCGAGTGACCTTCCCCTCATAAGCTTACTTCTTCACCTCCTCTTAATAGCCTGCTGGCTACCGCTGTTATGGTGTGACCTCACGTACGTCATTATTTCCAGCAGTGTGTTTTTCGGTGTGTTGTTGCCCAAGTATTATTTCACACTTGGCCTGAGAAATTAATTATTCCACAAGTGGCGTCGCTCAATGTCTATATTTGCTTACTTCAACCTCAAGACCTCACAGCGTTAGACTACAACTGACCTTGTCAAAACTGCATCAGTCCAAAACAATATTTTTAGAAGGGCCCATATTTTCCTAACCCTTTCCCCCCAAAAGTCTGATTTAGAAAAGCTGCAAACGCCTGAATACAAACAGGGCTCTCTCTAGGACCTGTGAGAATTGACTCTGGCCTTGAACATCTCACTGGCTGCGTTTATACAGTGCTGTACGTGTCCATTACTGCCTTAATTGTGTTTTCAGTAGCATTTTTTTTGGCATGCATGTAAAACGTAACCACTCACACACATGCTTACTGTAAGGACAATGGTGCCACATTGATTCGATGGGGACTCTGTCAGGGTTGTGTTTATTGGTAGCAAAAGCCATAACAAACTAACGGGAAAGGACGAATCACAAACAACATCAAAGCAGATGCCATCCATCACCTTGACATTGAGGTCCCGTGCTATCAATCAAACCAAACCGGTCATAATGGTAATGGACGTTCAGTGGCTGGATGCTATCCATCAGCTTTGAAGGTAATGCCACATTTACGGGCACTCCTGTCACGTGGATGGACCCAAGGGCCACGCAGGAGCCATTAGGTGGCGTGTGCCGCTCTTTTGATGTGCCACTTTCAACAGACTGAAGCTGATCAGATTGTTGCTTCGTGGAGGCTTCCCTGGACAGGATCGTTTGATTTGGAAAAGTTTGCTGTATTTGTTTATGGGGCCACGCAGCTGACAATGCAACAGCTGCTTTGAGATCTGACATAATGCAGATGACCAGTGGTGTAAAGTAACTAAGTACATGTACTCAAGTACTGTACTTAAGTACAATGTTGAGGTATTTTTACTTTACTGAAGTATTTCCAATTTTCAGTAATCTCATCCACTACATCTCAGAGGCAAATATTGTACTTTTACTCCACTACAATTATTTGAAAAATGTAGTTACTAGCTACTTTGTAGATTTTGATTATTGTTACAAAACATACATGAACCATTTCAGCCCTATATACATTTCGGCCATTTGAAAATTGCTGATCTACAATGCGTCGCAATGCGACACATCGTGTAGATCTGTATTATTATATAAGTATTTTTATGAATTTAAGTACTTTTACTTTTAGTTCTTTATGTACATTTTGATACCAAAACTTTAAAACTACGTTTACTTGTAACAGTGTATTTCTACATTGCAGTACTGATACCTTTAACTTAAGTAAAATATTTGAGTACTTTTCCCACCACTGTTTAGGGAGCCACGCAGCTGACAATGCAACAGCTGCTCTGAGATCTGACATAATACAGATGACCTTATTGGAACTGCTGCTGCTGCTTCACAGAGCTGACGTATACTGTCACGTGTGTCGCGTGCTGCATGGAGAGCACACGGTTAAAATGTTCCTTATAGTTTCCCGTAAGTCTCTGTAGAAGTGGGCTGGGTGGTGGCCTGGTGGCCTGCCCTTTTCTAACCCAAGGCTTCTTCTCCCTTCAGTCCACAGAAGAGAGAACTTTTGACAGGCCTAGGTGGTATTTTATTATTTCAGTTCATTCTCTCTATTCAACCTCTATAATTACTCCTTTTACATGTCATTTAAGACTCCTGTTTTTTTTTCAAATTACATGTCTGACCCTCTCCTGGGGATAGGATTTCCTCGCCCGTGTATTTATACCTACTCTATTTTAAACTCTTTCTCTGTTATTATTTTTCATTTTGGGTTTTTTCCTTTAATCACTGCGCTGTGATCTTTGCTTTTTTTGGTATTTTCTCTGGAACGGAGAACCAAAAACGTATGAAATATGAAGGCAAAAAAACGTATGGCTTGAACTCCGACTCGGTCCTCGTGCCAAGCTTGTTCAACATATAGTTACCCAATTATCAGTGCTGCGGGGTGGGGTACTTACTGGATTCATCTCAGAATGTGTCTGCGTCAAACTGAAAGCAGACGTTCCACTGCTTCTGTACACACCATAGAGCAAGGGTCTTCAACATTTTTCAGGCCAAGGACCCCCTAGCGGAGAGAGAGAGAGAGATGAAGCAGGGACCCCCACTATATTGTATAAAAATGTGTTTCAGATTCAACTTTTTTTTACTGCTCTTTTTTCCCTGTACACCTATACATCCAAAAATAGCAGATCTACAAGCTCACAACGGCGTTGTGAGCTTGTAGATCTTGTACAGGCTTAGATCTTGTAGGCTTATATCTGCTTAGATCTTGTAGGTTCTCACCAAATGAGCGTTCATCCCATGCAAATTGTTGAATATATATATTTTTTTAAAGCCAACATTTGTAACTCAAATCTTTGCTTCTGGGTGTCCCTGGAAAAGATTTTGAGATGGGGGTCCGCTATTTAAAAATAGCCGATCTACAAGCTAGACAGATGAAGCAGGGACCCCTACATATTGTATAACATTGTGTTGCAGATTAAACTTTTTCTCTACACCAAAACCTTTTTGCCAAAAATCTACAACGCCTCACGCTGCAAGGCGTTGAGAATCCTCAGAATAGGGAAGCTAGGATTCCAAGTGGTTAATGTAAAAAGAATTCCTAACACACAAAGATTTGGTGCCCCCCCCCTGTACTAACTATGAGGACCCCCTGTTGAAGACCCCTGCCGTAGAGGCAAGGCACGATGCCGTGCTCGATTCCAATGTTATACAGTACGCCAACTCACTGAATATACCGGTATGTCAAAGATGTTACTTAACATAAAACACATGAATACAGTCTGAGATATTATGAGAACTTCAGAATTGTGGCATAAACATTGATTTATGAAAATGGCCTTAAAAACACAAACAAGCAAGTGAACAATAAAAAACGGAGCTCTTCCCCAAGTCGTGCACCAATAACATTTGGTTTAGGGATTGAAGCAGTCTTGTCTGTCTTTTTTTTTTCTTCCAAGAGGATTCCTCCTCTAATTTTAAAACCAAAACATCACATAATTGGACCGACGCCTGTCTTTGAAGCCAGGAGAAGTAAAGAGAGACAGGCCCTTCATTGGAATTCAGGGCTTTTGTTTAGGGGAAGGGTAAGGGTTACACGCACTCCATTCCCACAAACTAAGGACGGACGGGAGCTCCTCTGTAAACAGGGCCTGTGCGAGGCTCCTGTTCTCCTGCCAAGCTAAATACAACAAGGCCCTTTGCTAGGCTTCACCGCCATCTCTAATTCTGGGTTTGGCTCCTCCGCGAGCGCGGGCCCGCCAGTCCGAGGCCGTGGCGAAGCACATGCAGCCAATAAGGAGGAGGAGGAACTCTCCAGTTCCCGGAGTTCCCGTAATTGGGAGAGGATATCAAACCACACACATGGATAAACACTTAGTGCCACACACATAGACACAACAGGACACATAAACACAACTGGGCCCTGTATGTGCAACACACACACACACACACACACACACACACACACACACACACACACACACACACACACACACGCGTGCGTATAAGCATGTCGTGAACATACTCTCACACACAAACCCACAGCTACCAGTTATTTTTATTAAAAGCTTCCTTTGTTTGTTGTCAGCAACCATCAATGGTTAACCCATTCAATCCGGGAGCGCATCTGTGTCATTTTAAAGATTTCTTTGGCTGTTCAAAAATAGCAGATCTACAAGCTCGTAGTGCGGCACTCGGCACCGAGTGCAAGCTACAAGCTTGTAGATCTGCTATTTTTGAAAAATCTTGAAAATGTGTGCAGATCTTTGAATATATATATATATATATATATATATATATATATATATATATATATATATATATATTTAAAGCGAACATTTGTAACTCAAATCTTTGCTTCTGGGGGGTCCCTGGAACAAAACATTTTGAGATGGGGGTCCGCGGCCAAATACATTCTAAAAATGTCCTAACAAATACTAACAGTATGTTGCTATATCATTGGTTGCTATATCCAACTTTTCCATGTCAAGGACCCCCAAAATGATATGTATTTGGCCGCAGACTCCCATCTTCCAGGGACCCCCCCAGAAGCACAGATCGGAGTAAAAAATGTTCGCTTTAAAACACACATATATATATATATATATATTCAAAGATTTGCACACATTTTCCACAATATTTAAAAAAATATACAGATTTACAAGCTCTTGAGCTTGTAAATCAGCCATTTTTGAATAGCCAAAGAAATCTTAAAATGACACAGATGCGTTCCCGGTCTTAATGGATTAACATGAGCCAGTTTTTTGGCTTTATCAGACACATCTGTTAAGCTGGTGTCAGTATGGGGATTAGAGAAGACATCAGCCTGTTATGACGATGTCAGGTAGCTGGTACAGCAGCCAAAGGGGAGGATTTATTCAGTGACAGTCTGAATGAACGTGCCAGTTCCCACCACGACAGTCCAGGCCATGTTCGCATCAAGAATCAAACAGTGCATTGTGCTAAACAAATTAGTTAGAGTTAGAGTTATTTCTTACCTGGCCTATCCTATACCAGTGGTTCTCAAAGTGGGGTCCGGGGACCCCCAGGGGTCCTTGGAGGGGTTCCAGGTGGTCCCCAGAGAAATGTGTAACCGTAGTTATTAAGCAGATATACAAGATCACAGTGCGTCACTTCGTGTGCCGCGCTGCAAGCTTGTTATCTGCTATTTTTGAACATTTTCTAAAAATCCTGAAAGTGCATGAAAGATTTTGAATAATTTGGAATATTTAAACACAAATTGTCTCTTGTTTCTCTTATTTTCTCGTACAACCACAGGTGTACAGCAGCATTCTGTAGTGTTGAGCTTAGCATATAGAACACCAGGGGGAGCCAAGTCACAATATGGGCAGTCATATCTGTCTCAAAACTTCTTCATTTTTTAACCAGCAAAAAGTTAAACTCACCCTACTTATAAAAGTACAATTTGCTGTCTTTTGTCTCTCTCTGTGTGTCTTGTTAGGGATGCCACTGATGTGTGACTGAAACTCGTCCATCAGGATGCATTCTTAACGTGGACACTTGTGTTTTTTAAGTCTGAGGGTAAACTTGAGTAATGGGGCCCCCGTTCATTAAGTCCTGCAGAGTGCTGCCAGGCCCAGGGACAGGGCTAACGAGAAAAGGCACCCTTTGACAGTCCAAAAGCTGGCTGTGTAATAATTGGCCAAAAAAAGAAAGAAAAAAAGGTCAACTAATGTGAACAGAGGCTCTGAGCTCTCCCTCACTTTACCACTGTGTGTTTTCCACAAATTTTTCAGTTGAGTGGCCACACATAAATTTATACAAATCCATAATCCAGGATTCGAGCTGAAATTCGACCCTCCCCTCCCTCCCCTCTTGCTTTTCCTCACGGGAGTGTGTTGAGTATTGATTGAGGCCTGAATAATTAAGGGGCTTAAGCTATAAGCAAGCATGTGAGGGAAACGGTACTGAATAGTACCAACCCAAAAACTGCAGCACTGCGGTGCGAGTAAAAAAACAAATCAATTTAGGCCTTTTCGGAAACATTTACTCTTCCAATTCTTTCTTAGAACACTTTTTTTTTAAATTTTTTAAAACTGAAGTAGTTGTAGTAATTGTGTGTGTGTGTGTGTGTGTGTGTGTGTGTGTGTGTGTGTGTGTGTGTGTGTGTGTGTGTGTGTGTGTGTGTGTGTGTGTGTGTGTGTGTGTGTGTGTGTGTGTGTGTGTGTGTGTGTGTGTGTGTGTGTGTGTGCGTGCGTGCGCGCGTGCGTGCGCATCTGTGTGCGTGTGTCTGCTTATTCTCATCCATTCAAGATGCTTGTTTCCTATGAAATCAGATGTACCGTTGCAGAATATGATGAAATCAAGGGTAAGAGAGACACATCCAGGGGATAGTGGCAGGGTTTTTTAAACTTAATGTGAACAATGCAGGTAGCCATACTACAACATTTATGACAACGGCAACCACATTTATAATTGAAAAGAAATATATCCAGTCGAAAAATGTAGGAAAAAAAAGAAAAAATCTCCCAATGCAGTACAGGGAAATTTGCCAGTGTGTACACATAGCGGTCCGTTTGGAATCTTTATTTTTGCCCCATTCGTCATTAGGAAACATTATGAAACATTGAGGGGGATGTAATGCAACACATGCACACACCTCAGCGTTTCCCAGGCTTCTAGTCTGGCCCGCTCCTGAAGGGACTTATTAAAACCCATATTCCTCCAGCCGTGCATGTCAAATACTCCTGCAACCTGGTGCACCTGGTGTTGCTCTTACTAGAGAGATCGGTTGTTACAAGTCACATGTGCTCAGAATGGAGAAAAAGAAAAGGAAGTCTGTCATTTCCAGTGGTGGAAAAAGTACTCTTTACTTTAAAAGTACTTTTTACTTAAGTAAAGGTATCGATACTGCAATGAAGAAATACTTCTGTTGCAAGTAAAAGTCCGGAATTCAAAATTTACTTGAGTAAAAGTACAGAAGTATTGGTATCAAAAATGTACCAAAAGTAAAAAGTACTCATTATGCAGAATGTCCAGTTTCACAAGTTTTGAAATGTATAAAATGTATAAACATATTTTGAAAATAGCAGATCTACAAGCTCACAATGAGTTGCATCGCGACGCATTGTGAACTTGTAGATCGGCTATTTTCAAATAGCCAAATTATATGCTTGAAGTGGTTAATGTGTGTTTTGAAATAATATTCAAAATCTTCAAATAATATTCAAAATCTTCAAATAAATAATGAAAAACATCACATGGATGCAACTGGTCATCGGGTGTTTCGGGTCTCGCAACATACAACATACACCCTCGCCCAGGTGACCCAGCCAGGGTTGATCAAGCCCCGACTTCCGTCCCAGTAGCTACCCACGGTCAGTCCTATAGGGAAAGACAGGGCCACTCAGTCCGCTCCTCCGGAAGCACTCTGCCGGGACTCGGGGAGGCTCTGGCACGTGGAGGGACTAGGCTCTGTGGGTTGTCTCCTGGCCGGGCTCCTCCTCCGTCTCACCAGGTCCAGGACCTGAGCGCTGCGCTGCGCCAGATCCGGTGCCCTTCCCCGATCCAAACATTTCCTTCTGGCGTGATGGTTCCTTGGGCCGTGGTGGTACTGCAGGCACCACTTGCGGATTGCTTGAATGGCCCTTCAAAGTAACTATAACTAAAGTTTTCAAATAATTGTAGTGGAGTAAAAGTAGAATATTTGTCTCTGAGATGTAGTGGAGTAGAAGTAAAAGAATAGAAAATTGTACATACTCCAGTAAAGTAGAAATACCTCAAAATTGTACTTGAGTAAATGTACTTAGTTTACTTTACACCACTGGTCATTTCATATGATGTTCTACAATCTAGGGCTGAATTGAAACAGAAGGTCCCCCTCCCCAACTTTCTCAATAAAGTCAAAGATCAGCGGTTCCCAAACGTTTTAAGCTCGGTACCCAAAAGAGACATTTTATGTCTCACCGGGACCCAAACTATCTAGCTCATTGGTTCTCAAAGTGGGGTCCGGTGACCCCACTGGGGTCCTTGGGTGGGTTCCAGGGGGTCCTCAACAAAATGTGTTAATATAGCATCACAATAATTTTAGCCACTTTAACATTTTTATACTTTGGCTATTCAAAATTAGCAGATATACAAGCTCATAGCGAGGCACCGAGTGCCGCGCTATGAGCTTGTATATCTACTATTTTTGAATGAGAACCACTGATCTAGCTCACAAGCTGAGCTTGTAGATCGGCTATTTTCATTACTTGGGATATTTACTTACGAGTACCCATACAAATGTTTGTGAAACACTGCACAAGATGGTCATTATGTGGCCTGTAAAGAGGGCTGGACTTCTTCTTTGTGTAGCAATTCATTCTCAGCAAACTTTTGACATGAGTTTGGGAGCTGCCAACTGTTAGCAGAATGTCTCATGGATCTGTTCATATGAGAAACATCTGCCAAGAAGGAAATATGAAACTGTAAAGTAACAGTTGGTGAATACTAGCGCTTGTGATAAAGTTTCTGTAAAATTTGATACCAACATTTTCTCTTCGTATCACACAGACCATAGACTCTGGTCTGTTCAAATCACCACCACTGTATGGCATATTCCACAGTTAAAGGGATAGTTCACCCCCAAAATGTCTTTTCTTCTATCGATTACTCATCTCATGGAGCCTTGAATTCATGGAGATTTTTTTTCGCATTCCTAAGCTAATAGACTCCATTGAGTCACTCCGCCGATCATCAAATTATTGACTTAGGAATGCGACAAAAAAGGTCTACTGCACACAACTCATTAACCAAGTCCTTAATATGTCTTTCATTCAATCACTAAAACAATACTCGAAGATCCTCTTTTAACCCATTTTGGGCGGGAACCCCTTTTTGTAACTATACCTTTCAGGACGGGAACCCCTTTTGGGGTTCCTGTTGCTATGTACAGTATATAGCAACATACATTTGTTGTAATTTTTTAATAAATATTTGAAGTTTTTCTGAAAACTTAGGTCAGGATTTAGAAGGCGTCTAAATGGGTTAAACATATGGGAGATAAGGCCAATACCATTGTTTTGCAGTTTCACATTCTAAAACTGTTGTTAACGACTTAAGCCCTATTTGTTATAAGATGGTGTCATGCGCCAAAAATAGCCGATAGATCTACAAGCTCACAAGCTTATAGATCTGCTATTTTAGCTACTTTCAAAGATCTTTGAACATTTCCGCTACAATGTGTTAACAGGCCATCGATAGACAATAAATACTTGGTTTCAACAAGCCAAGTGCAGAATCTCTTTTTTTGGTCATAATGAAATTGTATTGGCACTTGACAGCCAATTATCCATCTCTCAAAATGTCCTGAAAAAACACTAAACAATACTTTACCTGTATCCAGTGCTCACATACTGTAGTGTAGGTCATTCTGGTCCAAGAGACTCTCTGCCAAATGACCGAATTATATAAACAAAAGTGAGTTTTGCATCACTACCCAAATGAAATCTACGTGTTGTTTTCATGGAACTCTTTTTGTTGTTTTTGTAACAAAGTAACAAAGACGGCAGGACATTAGAGTGAAGTTCTCATTAACATCTGCTGACCAAGTAAAATTCAAATCCCTCCCTTTGCATTATGCTGATTTACCGGACACAACCATTTTGAATGACAAAATATAGAATTACTTGTTTGGGTGCTTGAGTAAATGACAGACCTTGTTTGATTTAATGCCCCAATGAGAATAATCTGAATGATTTTGTATTGCCTTTTATTAAAAGCTTAAAATATTACCAATCTAGCTTACATCAGATAGACACTGTAGTACATACTAGACAGATACTATAGTAGCCTACATACTAGATAGATACAAAATAGTATAAACTAGACAGTACATACTAGATACTACTTAGTATATACTAGCCCCGTCTGTGAATACTACAATTAATCAATGTTTTGAAACAACCTTTTTAACTGGCTCTTTTGCAGACCCAAATTTAACTTGGCGGCGCTCGTCCCTGATCGGGAATGTGT
Source organism: Gymnoscopelus braueri (assembly GCF_963280865.1). NCBI lineage: Eukaryota > Metazoa > Chordata > Actinopteri > Myctophiformes > Myctophidae > Gymnoscopelus > Gymnoscopelus braueri. The sequence continues at coordinate 46,259,005 of NC_137623.1, read as the reverse complement.
ATGTACGTTTAACATGGAGGCTTGTACCCGACCAAAAAAGTGCAGTTTTCGGCATTTATCAATCTGACATCCATTTGATGTGAGCGTAGCCAACAATAAAATCTCACATTAAGTCTCACCTCGTGTCACTCAAATGTTTTTCATCATGGACTTGCAGTTTAGACTGCAGTTGAAAAGTTTAGACTGACGCGATTGATTGATTGATTGATTGATTGAATATTTTATTAGGCAAAAAATGTAAACAGCACAATTACATTTATAATACTTTGTCTAAAAGGTCTGTCCAAAAAAGTCCTTGTGGTCTTGTTTCCATTGGGGTACTTGGTATTCAATTCATAGACAAAGACAGGTTATTATTGGTTTACCTGAGATCCTATAGTTTACTGAGGCACAACACTGTCTCTCTGCATTTGATGTGTGTGACTACCAGTGGTGTAAAGTAACTAAGTACATTTACTCAAGTACTGTACTTAAGTACAATTTTGAGGTACTTTTACTTTACTGGAGTATTTCAAAATTTCTGTACTTTTACTTCTACTCCACTACATCTCAGAGGCAAATATTGCACTTTTACTCCACTACAATTATTTGAAAACTTTAGTTACTAGTTACTTTGCAGATATAAATGATTACATTATAAAACATACATTAACCACTTTAGCTCTATTTCATACATAGGCTATTTGAAAATAGCCAATCTACAAGCTCACAAAGCGTCGCATTGCGACACGTTGTGAGCTTGTAGATCTGCTATTTTCAAATATTTTAGTACTTTTACTTTTGATACTTTAAGTATATTTTGATACCAATACTTTTGCACTTTTACTCAAGTACATTTTGAATTCCGGACTTTTACTTGTAACAGTGTACTTCTACATTGCAGTATTGATACTTTTACTTAAGTAAAACATTCGAGTATTTTTTCCACCACTGGTGACTACCTTGCTTATTTGTAAGTCGAAGAGTGCCTGTGTCGTTCTGGCCAAGTGGCCGTGAGTTTTGCATCACTACCCACCCAACCCAAATGATTTCTACGTGTTGTCTTCAAGGATTGATGTCCATTGCATCTTTTGTTTTCTTCTAACATACGCGTGACAGCACCAGGTTCTCATTAACGTCTGTCGACCAAGTGAATTCAAATCCCCCCATTTGCATTATGCTGAATCACCAAGACCAAGCATGGAGACGGGACAGTTTTGAATGAAATCGTTTTGAATGACAAACTATAGAATGACTTGTTTGGGTGCTTGAGTAAATGACAGGCCCTGTTTGATTTAATATGACAATGAGAAGAATCAAAATCAAAGATGTTTTAATTTTATGGCCTTTTATTACAAATGTAAACATATTATTTTAATCCATATCAGATAGACGCACTATATATTGTAATAGATCAATGACCTGATGAGAAGAAACAGGATCACAATGCAATAACCAATAGCAGCCAGTACCAGTCAGTCTCTTTGGCTGAAGTCTCTGTGAGAGAATGAAACAAACAAACAGAACGTGCATCTAATAATAAATTAACAAATCTTGCTTGTCAAAATAAAATTGACAAGCAGAATTTAGCCCAATCATTTGAAGTGTTACTTTTACTCCTTTGCATTTGGCTCAAATCTGAAGCAGTAAAAAAGTTAAAAAAAAAAGGCTTCACCAATGTAGGCCTACTTTAGTTTTATTGCAATGTACTTTTCACATCTTCTACTCTTACTAGTACAATTTATTCAAGAAGTTTCTGAAGCAAGTGATTACTACCCACCTCTAGGTACATCTAGGTGGGTGTCCAGGTACATCTAGGTGGGTGTGTCCAGGTAAGCAGCTGTCATAAGAACAGCGTGACAGGCTGCTCCTCACCAGACAACTGACCGCATCTTTACCTGCTCTGTGAGTCCTGCTTTGGTTAGACAACCAGCTGTCTCCATTCAACCTAACACAACATAATAACCTGCTCCCATCTACTGAATGACTGACTGAGGAGGTCCATCAGCACAGAAAGACACGCACCAAGCTCACCTAGAGGTCAGAGTGGACATTCTACAGAGTGGACATTCTAACTCTGCCAAATCTCCTCTCTACTTGACCTGAAGAAACAACTTGTGAAATGGTGAAGACTTCCATCTTCTTCCTCCTCCTCCTCATCATCATTACGGCTCTTCGCTTGGAGGCGTCTGTCCCGCTGAAAACGTTTCACTATGTGGACGAGGACAAAAACTGGACAGAGGCTCGACTCTACTGCCAGGAGAAGTTCACTGACCTGGCTTCTGTTAGGGGTCAGCAGGAAAAAAACCTCCTGTGGATCAAAAACTCAAATACACCTAGGGGGGGGGGGTGGATCGGTCTGTACAGAGACCCTGAGGACAGTTCTGTCTGGAGGTGGACGGGGGAAAGGTTAGTCTTGTTCTTAACCACTTTCAAGCTGGGCATGTTATTATCGGTGACATTTTTCAAAAATCTTCACAGATGGTTAAAATTGCAGATCTACAAGCAGTAGCTTTCACTGAAGTGGTTAAAGCTAGTTGTTGCAGTACATTGTCATGATGAAGACGGTACATTTCTAGAAACTCAACAGAAGTATCTGCTAACATAATGTAGCCTGTCGTGTAACACCACGACTGATCGACTGATTGATTGATTAAGAGCTTATTTCCAATGTGTTCATAGTAAGCTTGAATAATGATTATTGATGTTTTATTTTCAACAGAGGAGATGCTTCAAGTGACAAACATTGGGCTAAAAAACAGCTGGATGATGGTGAGGATGAGGACTGTGCCTTCATAAGTTGGAACAGTAAGTGGTACAGTTATCAGTGCCATCACCAAATTCCATTCATCTGTTACGTTGACAACCTGGTCCTGGTGAAGGAGAACAAGACATGGGAGGAGGCTCTGGAGCACTGCAGGGCCATCGGCGGCGGTGACTCCAGCCTTTCTAATCATTACCGTGACCACCAGTATGACCTGGTGAGCCTGCAGTCTGAGTACGACCACCACTACTTCAGGGACAGGATCCAGGAGGCCACAACCAATGAGGTTAGAGGATTTGGGTTGAGGGAACGTTTTTCCCCCAATTATGTTGAAATGTATTATTTTGTATTATAATTTTTTTTTGCATGATTTTGTTTCTTGCTTTCTGATAATTTGGTGAAACCACCAACATTTGTAACTCAAATCTGGGGATTCTACAAATGTCTTCTAAATCCTAGCCGTTTTTTTTATTTTTTATTTTTAACTATGTTGCTATAATATCAGTTGTTCTCAAACTTTTTTCATGTCAAGGACCCCCGAAATTATATGTATTTGGCCACGGACCCCAAACTCAAAATATTTATTTCCAGGGACCCCCCAGAAGCAAAGATTTTAGTTAAAAATGTATACATATATTCAAAGATTTGCACACATTTTCACGATTTCTTTTCCAATAATAGCAGATCTACAAGATCTACAAGCTCATAGCGCGGTATCGAGTGCCGCGCTATGAGCTCGTATATCTGTAAATGTTTTAATAGCCAAAGAAATAAAAAAATGACACAGATGCGTTCCCGGTCTTAATGAGTTAAAGCACGGTAACACTTGATGGATAGATGTTTGACCTGCTTTTCTGTCCAAGGTGTGGACGGCTCTGCGTTTCCTGGGGAGCGAGTGGCTCTGGGTGGACGGGGAACCGCTGCAGTACCGGAACCTGCCACAGTGCCCGGCCCAGTGGAGGCACTGTGGAACCCTGCCCAAAGACGACTCTACCCAGTGGCAGATCAGAGACTGCATGGAGAGAAGGAACTTCCTCTGCAGCAAATCCCCGGCCCAAGGAGTTTCGAGCCCCTAAGCCCCCCCCCCCCCCCCCCCCCAAACACCCCCATTATAAAATCATTATGTCATGAGATAATATTTTTTTATTGAATATTAAAATAATGACGCTAGTAGTTGGATAGGAGATGCATGACATAATTACAATATGAAAGTAAATATAAATAAATAATATAATTGCTTATAGCAGCGGCCGGCCCTGAAAGCCAGAGTAAAAGGGGAGCGACAAAAGAGAGGGAAAAAATAAGGCACTAAACAAATTGTACCCAAAAAAAAGAAGCCGAAATTGCAATGGCGTAAAGTAACTAAATACATTTACTCAAGTACTGTACTTGAGTAAAATGTTGAGGTACTTTTACTTTACTGGAGTATTTCCAATTGTCTATGCTTTTACTTCTACTCCACTACATCTCAGAGGTAAATATTGTACTTTTACTCCACTACAATGATTTGAAAACTTTAGTTACTAGTTACTTTGCAGCTATAAATTATTACATTATAAAACATACATTAACCACTTTAGCCCTATTTTATACATAGGCTATTTGAAAATAGCCGATCAACAAGCAAAATATCAGCATTTCAGTCCATATCAGATAGATAAACTATACAGTACATAACATACTAGCTGGACAGTAACCAACAGGCCCTGTTTGATTTAATGACCCGATGAGAATCAGAATCACCGTGCAAGAGCCAATGCAATACCAGTCAGCCTCTTTGGCTGAAGTCCCTGTGAGAGAGTGAGAAAATAATAATAGCCAGCGCTCCGAATGAGAAAATAATTGCCAGTACTCCGAAGTCCATCTGGTACTTTTAATTCATAGAGGCACGGACAGCATACACGGACACCTTTCAGGGTCAAGCCTTCCTTCAGCGTGTGTGGCAATGTAGAAGACCATTCTTGACAGTTATATAGGGGGGGACCTGGTTGCAACTGCAACACAGAAATCAGTCCGTCTAAAAATGGCTCACTATAATAGGCCTCTTCAAAAATACATACCTAATACATACGTCCCCATACCCCTTTTGGACAGAGGACTACACTACATACAACAAGCATGACACAGTCATATTATACCAGGTTGTATCTCGATCTACAAGCTCACAACGCCTCGCACTGCGAGGCGTTGTGAGCTTGTAGATCGGCTATTTTTGGTAGAGGTATAGGTGTAGAGGGGGAAAAAAGAGCAGACCAAGTAAACAAAAAAAGTTTGATCTGAAACATAATTTTATTCAATATAGAGGGGGTCCCTGCTTCATCTCTCTCTCTCTCAGCTAGGGGGTCCATGGCCTGACAAACGTTGAAGACCTCTGCTGTAGAATGAACTGTGTGTGTGTGACCACAGAGTTATACTGGTCAGTACACTGGGGATTGCTGTGATTTCAATAGGCTAAATGCTCATTTACATGTTGAAACATCAGGTTTCAATCGGCGGTTTGTAACACATAAGAACTATTACATCGATATACCTTAGCAGGCAATTGCGATTAACGATTTAATTTTGTGTTTGGCATTTTTTTGTTTTGGCAAGCCTAATCAAAAAATGCACAGGGCAGATATGACAAATAACTGAAATATACAAAGAAATTATTGACATATTTAATAACTTCATACATAGCAGAAATAGCTGATCTACAAGCTGCTTTTTTTATATTTGAAAATGTGTGAACATTTTTCAACATGGAAACGATTATGACGATTATGCGAAAATAATTGCTATTATCACAAATAATTACGATTAGACGATTATGTAATAATTGTGACAGCCGTACGTTGGGGTATTATGTTGTGTGACTTTATCTGTAGTGTTGTCATGTGGTTATTTGGTGATTCATGTAGATGTATGTGTTATAATAACACCATGACTGTGTGTGCTTATCATACCCTCTGTTTGTGCGGTGGTGTGATGTGTGCATTTGCCTCAATAAAGAGTACATCTATTTTGTGTGTGTGTGAGCAAAGCTCAAGCTCATTGCAATACTAGCTATACAAAAAAAAGTTTTTGTTTTTGAGTTATATAAAAATTACAGGACGAATGTCCCCACCCTACCTATTAATTTCAATTAAAGTTGCTCACCCAGCGCATGCTCCCCTGGAAGTACGTGCTTTTTCCCCGCATTTGACCAAGAAGGTCATAGAGCAATGTGCACTATGGTTTCAGGCGATGGAAGCATGCGCAGTAGTGTCCTAAATGCAGAAGACTTGCAATACCAGTTTTGTCCACCAGGACAGGCTTGCTTCAATAATCTTCCACAGTCTGTCTGTGTCTCTGCTTGGTAACAGGGTAGGTGGGCACCAAGAAAGAGTGGGCACCTCGTGTTAAATTGGCCATCTTTTCTAAAATGTAAAAAAAAAATATATATTTGGAAAATGTTTTTAAGTAAAGTGTATGATTAAACAATCGACAAATAAGGACTAATACATTTACAATTGCTATACAATTTAGCCTCGATCTCCAGGCTTTTATTTTTTTAGTTTTGCTAAAAAATAAGAGCCTGGACCAGCCTGTTGAGCTTCCTGGAATAGGAAGTGTTTCATTTCCCCAACCAACCAGAGTGCAGTGGGCGTCGTTCCAAATGTTGTGACGTCAGAGCTCTCAATGCTGCACATTGTGGGAGGGGCATGGGGCGGGGCGGGGGCTGACGGACAGATCGTTGAACCAATGGGATCTCACAGAATTTTTTTCCGGAGATTTTGAACCCGCCCCTCTATGCCAGATATCAGACACTAGGGCAGCCTAATACATTTTAACAAAACCTGTATATCCATAAACAAGAAGTTGAAGGATAAATTAAGTCTGAAAATGATATGGCTCTGTGCTTCCCATCAGTCTCGATCCCATTGGCTACCACCAGAGTCTTAACGACTTACACGTGCTGCAGTTCAGTGGTGTAAAGTATATTTACACCACTTACTTAAGTACACGTTTGAGGATTTTTTTACTTTACTGGAGTATTTCCCATTTTCTGTAGTTTTACTTCTACTCCACTACATCTCGGAGGCAAATATTGTACTTTTACTCCACTGCAATTATTTGAAAACTTTAGTTACTTTGCAGATACATTAACCACTTTAGCCCTATTTTATACCTAGGCTATTTTCAAACGTTTTAGTACTTTTACTTTTGGTACTTCAAGTACATTGTGATACCAATACGTTTGTACTTTTACTCAAGTAAATTTTGAATTCCGGACTTTTACTTGTAACACTTCTACATTGCAGTATTGATACTTTTACTTAAAGGGACACTTCACCCAAAAAATACTTTGTTTCAATGGATTAGTCACCCCATATAGACATGGATATTCTTTCGTTTTTGTCTCATTCCTAAGACAATAATTTGATGACCAGCGGACCAGTAGGCAGCGGTTCCGGTAGGAGACACAACGACTCGTTGTGTCTCCTACCGGAACCGCTGCCGGTCATCAAATTATTGTCTTAGGAATGAGACAAAAAACTAAAAAAATATCAATGAAGTCAAGGCTCCATGGGGTGACTAATCCATTGAAACAAAGTTTTTTTGGGTGAAGTGTCCCAGTTTAAGTAAAACATTTGAGTACTTTTTCCACCACTGGTTCATTTACATAAAGGGACACTTCATACATTTTCAACCTATTATTAACTCATTGATTGCCAACTGACGTGTTTTGACATGTACTGGTGTTTTCAGTGTTTGCGCTAGATGGCGCTCTTTGCTAACCTACAGTCACCATTTGAATCCCAGTGAAGCAGCAAATCACGTGATCGCAAAAAAACCCCACTACATTCACCCCCATTCTAATGGGTTTGGATAAATGCCCTTTTCTCTGCTTTCTGTTGCTTTTTGTTGAAAACACAACCTACATTCAACTACCAATAACTATGGAATGGATTATCGCGACGGCACGCTTCCCCCCCCCCTCCCGATTCTACGAGACTCGGATACGTCTTTTAAAGCGATCGGTGGATGGATCGTTGTGAAGAATAATATTTTATGATTTTTCAAAGGTTTGTGAAAACGCTCGTAATCGCTGGCAAGGTCGGCTATAGACAGTGTTTTACTCTGGCGGTTAATGAGTTAATACTCATAATAAATGGCAGCGTTTCTGTCTACTCACTCTTTGTCTCAGAGGAGGGCTGTAGACACTTCAGAAAACCACCTACCAATGACATCATCAATGGGGACTCCAAACTAATTGCAGCCTTTCTCTTTCTAGAAAGTTAGCACGCTGATATTCAAACCCATTGTTATTGCATGAAGATAAACTAGAAAAGTGTGCTCTTCTGAGCACAGGTCTCCTCCGCCAGGCCGGGTTTGCCTACCCAAGGCCCGCGAAATTTGGAAGGCAGTCGTAGCCAATTGGAATAGAACCACTTTCTTATTTACCCTGCTAGAGTGTGCACGGTGTGTCTTTTCCCACAGTATCTCACAGTCTGTGTGCATGTCACCACTGACATCTCCACACTGAAGTGGCCAGGCCGCCAGCTGATGATGAAACATGACCCTCTGACTTGTCTTCCGCTCGGGGGGGGGGGTGGGTGTGTGTGTGTGTGTGTGTGTGTGTGTGTGTGTGTGTGTGTGTGTGTGTGTGTCCTCAGGCTCAAAGTGGAGAGCTGCAACAGATGGCAATCATTTTATTAATTATTTTTTGCTTTGACAGCATTTCATTTATATTGTACACATAGAGATAAGCTTCTTATGAGAGGCTCATTGTGTGTGTAGTGCAATGTTTTGCTCAAGGCAGTAGGTTATAGTTCTCAAACTCTTTTAATTTCAAGCACCCCCATAACTCTCAGATTACGGTCCATTTAGAACCCCCTCAAGGGACCCTGAGGGCCCCTGGACCCCACTTTGAGAACCACTGTCTTATATGCTATTTATTTATTTAACCTTTATTTAATGAGGACAAAACCCATTGAGAAAAAAAAAGCAAACAAAAAAGCGGAACTTCAGCTATTTCCAGCAAATATTCCCAGAATAAGTGGTTCATATTAAAAATATGGTTTAAAAAGTTCCTCTTAAAGATCTACGCTCTATACTTTGTAAACGTCACATGAGTTGGCTCTTTACTTGGTCTGCTCTTTTTTCCCCCTTCTACACCAAATCTCTTTGCCGAAAATGTCCTAATCTGTCATCAAGCACACAAAAAATCTACAGTAATACGGTGATGACATCAGACTGCCTGAATTCCTAACTGATTATCACTGCAGGGGTTGTGTTTGTTTTCATTTGTGCGCGCGCATGGATTTGTGGAAGGATTATTTCATAATTTTGTTATGTTGTCAACTTGTCATTTAGAAGGCAGCAAGATGGAGTGTGTGTGTGTGTGGGGGGGGCTATTTCAAATATAGTGAAAATAGCAGATCTACAAGCTCACATTGCATCAAGTTTCTAGATCTGCTATTTTTCTGGAAAATGTACTGTATATTATAAATGTCTAGATTTCAACACAGCAATGCATTGATTTGAAAACGAAAATGCGCCCGATTAACTAAGCTGTTTTCGTCCATATTTTGAACGTAAAGGAATTCACGCAACTTCCCACTTTAAGATTCTTTTTTTGGTGAATTTTAGGCTTGAGTATACTTCGTCCACCACTGTCTGTTGGGGGGGGGAGGGGGGGGGGGGCTGTGTGTGCTGAGTGCCAGCTAGGCTAGATGTAGCACGGTCTGAGTTAGGGTGGCAGAGATCTGGCTGATGCATTTGTCTGCCATGCCCTAATTTGCACCACTTTGCTTTGTGTTCATACATGGCATGTGGCCAGGTGACTCAGGCTGGCATAGGTCCTCAGTAAACATAACCTGGGCATACAAATAGGTGTCAGGGAAAGCCGATCCCCTGCTTTTTAGAGGGAATTGAATTTCTTTAGCCTTATCGGAATCAGGAACACCCTGTTGCCAAGTAAAGTGTGACGTTCGTACGAGGAAGTTGCTCTTGGATATCGTGCTGTGACAACCTAACAAGAAACACTTAAATGGCACAAGGCTGGCAGTGAGGTGCATGGCCATTGTGGAGACTCACTTTAATGCAACAAGATACTGCGCTACATAGCGACATTTAGATGGTAGACTACACATAAGTCGGCAAGCTCACTGCATATAAAATGTAATTACTTGTCCCCCTAGGAACACCCGGGCATGCAGAACTGCACAAAAAAAACAATCTGCATAAAGCAGCATAAATCTGTTACTGTCCAGTACAAATTACTTCACTCTGCGTGTACACTGACCATAGTAACATTAGCAGGTGATGTATGTATGTAATGTAAACCTCAGTCAGTGTGAATATGCCAAAGCACACTTCTAGCACAACATGTAACACTTGAATTCAAATTAACTGGAATGTGATTATACCCAGCAGGCACTATCATCACCACATATTTAGTTGACTTTAACCCAAAAGGCACAGCCAACTCATTCACAGTCAGTATTTCTCTTAACCTAGCCTTCAGAGTGGCTGGCTGACAATATGAAGCCTAGCAGACATCACAACACACACACACACACACACACACACACACACACACACACACACACACACACACACACACACACACACACACACACACACACACACACACACACACACACACACACACACACACACACACACACACACAGTGTATCGGTAAAATAAAAGTCACTAATTGGCCCACAATCATTACTCAAAATGAAACTCTTTTCTTACATTCATCTCTGATTGGTTTAAACTATGCTTAAGCACTCTTAGCATACTTTTTACAATGGATTACATTCTTTACTCAGAAACACGCTTCACCTTAATTAATCAGTAGCATGAAAGCACCTACACACACACACACACACACACACACACACACACACACACACACACACACACACACACACACACACACACACAGTGTATCAGTAAAATAAAAGTCACTAATTGGCCCACAATCATTACTCAAAATGAAACTCTTTTCTTACATTCATCTTTAAACTATGCTTAAGCACTCTTAGCATACTTTTTACAATGGATTCACGCTTCACCTTAATTAATCAGTAGCATGAAAGCACCTGTGCACAGTGCACACTGCAACAGGCTAGCATTGGAACTTAGAAACAAACTCAACAGAGCTCACAAAGGTAAAACAAACAAAAAGAAAACGACTTGGGCATCAATCAACAGAAGTTTGCTTCAAATGAAGACCAATTGACTTTAGAACATAAAAGGTTCCTGGTGCAACTCATGTGGGTGGCACTATCAATTGCAACGTTTGTTTGCTTTCTTGAGATTCAGAGTCTAACTAGTAACTACACATTTCAAAATGTCTGACATTGCCTGCACAGCATTTTCAGTACATTATATTATATCATTGTTATGGCCTAACTCTGAAGGAGGCAAACCATCTATCTATAAGATTGTCTGTCTGTCTGTCTGTCTGTCTGTCTGTCTGTCTGTCTGTCTGTCTGTCTGTCTGTCTAGAGCTAATTTAGCAAACTTCTGTACCGATCAGCATCAAATGTACAAGTATACCTCCATGCATAGTTTTGTCATGTTTTATATTTTCTGAATATTTTTTGTCAATACTACTGTAGGTTATGTTGTCGTTATGATATATAGTTATATATAGTTTGCCCAAGATGACATCAGGTTTATCAGTGATCCACTATACTGTAATTGTTTGACTTTGACCTCCTTTTGCAACAGTTTGATACAGAAAACATTCTTCCAGTACCCAGAAAAGTGTTTATAATAATAATAAATACATCAGACTTATAGAGTGATTTTCTTCACATAAACAGAACAAATGACTTAAAGTAATTAAAGACAGTAATTAAAGAAAAGGAAAAAGGATAAAAAATAACTATATGCTATACACCCTATATTTAGTGGTGTGCACTTAAATACATCGGCACTATTTGTTAACACAGATGTAGGCTGTACAGACCGACCGCCGTGCATTTTCAACATATTGCATCGTTTACAAATTATTGTTGGCTGGCAAAGTGGCGAAACAGAAAAAGCTTTCTTTCATGATTGGAGTACCTTCAAAAGTGTGTGTTTGCGTGTGTTGATTTCAATTCACACACACTAGGGAGGATGTATGGTAAATGTCAGGTCTTAGTTCCTGCAGTCTTACACCTGTGGGAATTGTGGAATATAAAGGCACAATCGTTCTCTTGCAAATCCACTGTATGCCTAGATAATTGCATCTGCATTTCCCCTCTCAATTACCGGGGGCTCACACTTGTGTCCTTCTTCAGACTATACCTTATTCTCCCATCCAAGTATGAGTCAACAATATGGAAATTGCGTGAATACAGAGGCCCTTAATCATATAAACAGGCTTGGGTAATTATGCCTGGGGAAAGTCTGCATGGAAGCAGACCGTGGCCTCCTACCGCTTTGCTGCTCTGCTGCAAACGGCCCCAAAGATGTCAGCTCTCCCGCTGGAGGGGAGCGAAACTTTAATTATGGCCAGATCTGTGTTTACTTAGCAGTGACACCGGGCCGCCATCGGGCCCATGTTTATTTTCGACTTTGGGGCGGCTTTAGGAGGAGAATAAATCATCCCCCTCGGTGCCGCCACATCATATAAACAGCACAAAGGAGATGTCAAGTTGAAAGGGACCCTGCGTTCCACGGGAAAGTAAGCGTTCTTCGCACCTTTTCTTTGCGCAGCGTCTTTGAAGAGTTTGCTGCTAAGCCCCCGTCGCTAATGTATTAGCACCTAATTGTTTTCCTTCTCTTCTCAAAATGGGGAGAAAAGATCCATCCTCCTCATGCATTAATTGTGGACACTCAGGTATCTGTGAAATGCGATAATGCACGGGCAGCATGCAATTTTCCGCTTAGAGGCTCATTATACACTGGAAAAGCACCACGATGGCCCCATTACGCGAGACTCGGGAAGAGAGAGAGAGAGGCAGAGGGAGAGAGCCTCGTTCTACCATGGAAGATGACTATATCGCACTATCGCAAGGGCTCCTGCCTGTCCTATACGGAGAAAGCGGGGACTCGTGGGACTGGCTTCACAGTGTGAAGTGCTCCCAGGGGGGTGTGTGGGGATAGCCGAGAGGGGGAAATGTAATAACTGAATGACGCTGGGAGAGAGAGGCTGCCAATTACAGTCTGCTCACGGGATAAGGGGAGAGCAGGATCAGACACATTGAAAATCGCTGCGTTTCCCAGACTCCCCTGGGGAGAAAGGCCCCGCTTCAGCTGAAGCTGCCAGTCCATCGGAAATATGAGAGCGGTGCAATGTGGAAATCCAAAACAATACCATAATTGTTAGTGATAACAGCAGCCAGTCACGAGGAATCTCAACATAAGCATCATCGGTAATGTTGTTTTAAGATTAGATGAACACACACACACACACACACACACACACACACACACACACACACACACACACACACAACTCATGCCCCGGGATCTCGTTTTTCACTCGCCCAAAGCCTTAGGTTGTACTTATAAGGTGTTTGGTTTTGTCCCGCCAAAAATATGCCCTCAAATAACGCAACAATGGAGTGACTCATGGGCTCTGGCATTCCTCCCTCCTCGGCGCAGCGCCGATAAGCCGCTTGACATGAGACCAGCTAAATACATTTCATAACAAAGTGTGTAATGTAAGTCCACAATCCCTGATACTTAACTGTCTGTTATGACAGCTAGCTTGAGGCGTTCCTGCATGAATTTAGTCAATCAAGGGGGGGGGGGTTCTAAATATACTCTTAAAAACAGAAGGTTCCCAAGGGTTCTTTGGTACTTTTTTTTTTTACTTGTTTCTTTGAGGCTTCTTACAAGTTACCCACTGGCCGTTTCCACGATAAATAGTTCATTTCATCTGGAGCAAATGTTCCTTTCATTCAACACATAAGGCCCCCAAAGTCGTTTGAAAGTGCCTACAGCGTCAGCACTTGTTTGTCCTCTGATGTTGTGAGAGAAAAGTTTACAGGTATTTATCCCGTTAAATCCGGGAACGTATCCGTGTCATTTTAAGATTTCTTTTGGCTTTTCAAAAATTGCAGATATACAAGCTCATAGGTGCCGCGCTATGAGCTTGTAGATCTGCTATTTTTGAAGAAATTAAAAAGAAGTGAAACGTGTAAAAATCTTGTCCCTTGAACAACATATTTTGAGATGGGGGTCCGCGGGCAAATACATATCATTTTGGATGGTCCTTGACATGACAGAGTTTGAGAACCACTGATATTATAGCAACATAAGTTAACAAAAAGAAGAAAAAACTGTTAGGATTTAGAAGAATTTGTAGAATCCCCAGAAGCAAATGTTTGAGTAAAAAAAAATCGCTTTAAAAAACGTTATACTTTTAAACTTTTTCCCCAAAAAATAGCAGATCTACAAGCTCGTAGTGCGGCACTCGCGCTACGAGCTTGTAGATCTGCTATTTTTGAATAGCCCAAAGTATAAAATAATGGTTAAAGTGGTTACACAGATGCGTTCCCGGTTTTAATGGGTTACCTTTAAATAAGTTAATAAGCCCTTAGGCCTATAGGGTTTCTTACCTCACCGGCAACAACAACTAACTGTGAACTTTCCCATGGAAAGAACTAACATATTATGCAAATGTGTATACAAACTGTTGTATGCAAATCAAATGAATCGTAAATCAATCGAACACAAAATAAGTGCAAGTGACTGTTGTTGTTCATTCTGCAACGCACTGCCAGTTATCAAAATGCCTTGGAAGGTATTTCTCTAAACTAGTGGTTCCCAAAATGTTCTAGATCAGGGGACCCCCACTTTAAATTCTCAAAAGCGTTGGCAGCCCACCCATCTAAAAACATAACGCGTAACGCGACAGCCGATGGGTGATATATCCTCACGGCCCACAAGTTGGGACTCGCTGCTCTAAACCAGTGGTTCTCAAACTTTGTTTTATTTCATTGATCCCCGGTTTGATATTTATTAGGTCACGGTCGGACCCCCATTTGATACTATCTCTAGGATCCCATTATACACTGTAACATCTTAAACTCTGAGAGTGTATGAGTGGAACCAAACTTTTTCTTTAGGTTTTCTGACCTAAAAAACAGGAACTTTGAACATTCAGTGGATTTTCTATGGTCTGGGGTTTTCTGAATAATTAGGCATCAGATAAGTGCTGTGATTGGCCCGTGGACTTTGACGTCACAGTCCATTAATCCCTCCCCGCCCCTCCCCTCTCCTTCTCCCCCCTGGGAAAACCCAGGAGAACCTTTTAATACACGTGTGATGGACGATGATAAAGACTTAAATTTTTTGGTAAAACCAAAATCCATTCATACGCTCTGAGAGCTACACTGCCCTGCCAAGCCAAAGTGCAGTAACTACGATTTTTTTTGTACTGAAAAATGGGTTTAAAAGTGATTCAACTGGTCAGCCAAATGAGATATCGGCATATAAGTGATATTACACTAATTGTACATCTGTTCTTGAGGTAATTGTTTATCCCCCAAAATCACAAAGGCTAATTTGACCTTTGGGATACACAAATAAGTCGGTGTGTCCAAAAACGTAGTTACTGCACTTTGGCTTTGGCAGACCCCTTGTAACTCCTCACGGACCCCCCTGGTGGGGTCCCCCGGACCTCACTTTTGGGAACCGCGCTTGCTCTGAACCCCAAGTGACATGGTAGAGTTCACAGTGAGGGATTGTTGTATTTTATGCAGCTGAGGGCTTCGGGTTTCAAATTGAATGAGATCCTTTGAGCATTCAGAGGGTAATGTGATTGTGAATCATGGAGAATAGAACGGTGCCAAAGCACTACAGCTTGGCTGGCCAAGTGCTTTGGCTTCAAATCCCTCTGCCTTTTGTCTTGGATTATATTCGGCTAGAAATCAAGTTGTCAACTGGGAGAGAGCGCTGACTTAAAGCGCTGCTTGATATGTTTTATCCGCGATATGATTTTTGAACTGTTAACATTCCCCAGTGTGTTTTGGTCAAGATAGCTATAGCCCTATGCTAGTGCTAGCGCAGTTATCCAACCATGGGGTCCAGGCAACCCAGGGGGGGTCTCACATGATTTTGGGGGGGGGGGGGGGGGGGGGGGCAGATGACAATAAAGTGAGATTTTTGTTTAAATACCTATAAGAATAAATTTAATGAAAAAAGACCAGAAAGAGGCAAACATTGTGAAAATAGCTGATCTACAAGCTCACAACGCCTCGCAAGCGCGCAGGCCGGGGCCAAAAGAACCCGACCGCTCATTGAATGCAGTGTAAAAGTGCACTCACAAAGCAAGCCAAGGGAGCGCTCCCTACAATCACGGCATCAGAAGCTTGCTTGATCACTCAGCTGTATCCCCTCAAAACCTAATTTATGCGGTGCCGCACGGAGGTGTTGCGCACAGTGAACGTCCGAGAAACAGCAGACCTCCAAGCCCCCAACGGTCGCATCCGCGACACGATGTGAGCTTGTATGTCAGCTGTTCTCGGCACGCAATACCGTTGCGGGGTGAAGTATATATGTCTCGTTAGGAGCGTCTCACCAGCCAACGCACATAAGGAGGTTGAATGAACAGAAACCAACGCTCACCAAAACAACAGGTTTGGGGATCTGTTGGGAATTGATTACATGAAACCGGCACCTGCACGGGCAGTCTCAATGTTTGTAAACAAGAAATCCGTCTATATATAATGTATATATTAAAGGGATAGTTAACCCCCAAAATGATTTTTTTCTATCGATGACCGGCAGCGGTTCCGGTAGGAGACACAAAGAGTCTCCTTTGTATCTCCTACCGGAACCGCTGCCTGCAGGTCCGCTGGTCATCAAATTATTGGCTTAGGAATGCGACAAAAACAAAAAAAAAGTCTCCTTGGGGTGACAAATTGATAGATTTTTTTTTTTTTTGGGGTGAACTATCCCTTTAATCAATTAACCACCCAAGCCCTATTGTATACAGCAGTCATGCAACATTGTTTAAAATACACACAATGCCTCGTATCGCCAACTTGTAGATCAGCTATTTTCACTGTTTCAATTGAAACATTTTGCCCTTAACTCACTGAGTGCCAGAATTGCCAGAGTTATTTCTGGCTATACAGTACATGTTGTCCCAGTGCCAGAGATTTTTTCAAGGTAAAAAAAAGTGCTTAGGAAGCGAGATACAGCCTTTTTCAGTTATAAGTTAAACAAGGAGTGGATGGAGCTGCAAATCTTCAGATAAGGATATCTTGGGTTCTGAACATGTTTTTTTTTTTTTTAAACACGTCAAACACGTCATTGGCACGTTGCGCCATAGCGGTAAAACACGTGAAACACGTCAATGGCACTCAATAACATGCCCAAAATACCAATCGATTATTAATCGATTATTTAATAAAAATGTAAAAATCTTGAAAATGTGTGCAAATATTTAAATTTTAGGGGTCACCTGGAACTAAACATTTTGAGACACAAAACCCATCTAACCCCTGCTCATTTTGCTAGGATTGGATGGCTTATAGCAGGGGTAACCAACCAGTCGATTACGATCTATTGGTAGATCATCAAAGCCTTCTAAATCGATCGCGGGGTGGGCCCAGTGGCAGACAATTCACAGAATTTGTGTAGACTAGACTAGTGCGTCCAAGGCAGTGTTGCCAAGTCTGCTTATTATAAGCTACTTTGGGCTTGTTTTTCTGTAAAGTCGCTTGAATACTTTGGGGGTCCTTGACATGAAAATGTTTGTGAACCACTGCTCTAAAACAACATTCAACAATAAAGTTGGACTGAACTGCCCTAGTCGCTTATTTTGGACTTCTTTTCATAGACCTGGCTGCTTGTTTCTCTCACAAAATCTGGCAACGCTGGTCCAAGGGAAGCCATGCGTCTTTGTTTTCCTGTACATTCCGCGCACACACAATTCAACTCGCGGGTCGCTCTCAAGAAATAACGAGCGCAGTCTCTTGACATGCAAGCCTCTTCAGTGGTGGAGAACGCTGGATTTAAATCTTCAAACAGTGTTCTACAACGTTACAAAGTGCCATCGCAGCAGATCGTATTTGAGCACAAGCAGTGGTGGAAGAAGTACTCAGATATTGTACTTAAGTAAAAGTAGCAATACCACAATGTAGAAATACTTTTTAGGCCTGTGTTCAAAATGTTATTTGAGTAAAAGTACAACATTATTGGCATCAAAATATACTTAAAGGAGCACTTCACCCCTGGAAGAAGTTTTCGGTCTTTTAATGAAGTTTAGGAGTGAAGAAACAAGATCCTGGGTTTTTTTTGTGAATAATCTGTGTTTTTAGATATCTAGTAATGTTCGCAATATTCGTGACGTTATTTGCATCATGAGAGATTGGTCTCATTCCTTTCCGCACTACATGTCTCGGCGTGTCTCAGTCAGACCATCTCAAAAGACAGCCCCAATGGGGTGTCCGTAACACTTTGTTCAACCTTCTTTCGCCACTCGGCCACTCCCATTAGCTGCGGCCAGCGGCCCTTGCAGAGTGAGGCATTACTTTACCTGAGTTATCTTCTGATAGTTGTACTTGAATGTTGACATGAAATAATAATCCTGTGTAGTGTTTCATAAGCGCAAGCTTGAAAAAAAAAATACAGCGTGGAGTAGCAGCGCTGGTAAACAAACACCGTCACGAAAGGCTAGGATCATAATACCAAGGATGTGACAGTGATGTCAATACTATGCGACACGGAAGTGAAACTGCATGAAGATACTGAGGATGTCCCAGTGATATGACATCACTAACGAATCCTTGGACATATATGTAACTAGCTGAACGTTTGCGAGGACAGCCAGTGTTGCCAGATATTGTGAGAGAAATAAGCAGCCAGGTCTATGAAAACAAGCCCAAAAGAAAAATAACTATGCCAAGAGCACTTTACCTAGACATGGGATATTATATATTTGAAAATTGCTGATCTACAAGCTCACAACGCTTCGCAACCCATTGTGAGCTTGTAGATCTGCTATTTACAAAAAAATCTTGAGGGGGAAAAAGTCCAAAATGTGGATTTTTTTTTTTTTTTGCAAAATATTTTTATTTGCTTTTCAAAATGTGGAATATTTTTGACACATATTTGTTAGGGGCTCCCTGCCACAAATTATAATTTCAGATGGGGGTCTGTGGAAAAATACATGAACATGTTTGAGAACCACTGGTTTAAACAGCAATCAAAACATTTGGAAACAAGCCCAAATATCAACTACATTTTAGAAAGAAGCCGCTTATAATAAGCAGACATGGCGACACTGGCATGCTGTTTGGATGTTATTGTTGGAGATCACACCCACATGGAACCTCCCCTGCCACAAGGCACCAAAGCATTCTGGGAGTTGAAGTTATAGGCAGTGATACGCTGTGGTCCCCCTGTGGTCCCCCCTGTGGTCACCCCTGGAACTTCTTCCAGGGGTGAAGTGCTCCTTTAAAGGGGTAGTTCACCCCCAAAATAACTTTTTTTCTATGTATTCCTCACCACCTGGAGCCTTGAATTCATAGATATTTTTTTGTTTTTGTCACATTCCTAAGCCAATAATTTGATTATAATAAATTTGTCCCCATTGATTCCGGTAGGAGACACAAATGCATTTGTGTCTCCTACCGGAATCAATGGGGCTAAATTTATTATAATCAAATAATAAAGGAAGGAATGCGACAAAAACGAAAAAATATCCATGAATCCATGGGGTGAGTAATCCATAGAAAAAAAATTATTTTGGGGGTGAACTACCCCTTTAAAGTACCAAAAGTAAAAGTACAAATATGTTTGAAAATAGCAGATCTACAAGCTCACAATGCGTTGCGATGCATGTTGCTTGTAGATCAGCTATTTTCAGATAGTTATAAAATAGGGCTAAAGTGGTTAATGTATGATTTATAATATAATACATTTAAATGTATATCTGCAAAAGTAACTAGTAACTAAAGTTTTGAAATAATCGTAGTGGAGTAAAAATATTGAATATTGGATATACTCCAGTAAAGTAAAAATACCTCAAAAGTCTACAGTACTTGAGTAAATGTACTTAGTTACTTTACACCACTGAGCACAAGTGTGCTGCCTGTGATGTTTGAAAAATTAAGGCAAGAGTTACTAAAGGGCTGAGCCATGTAGAATTGATGGACTGCCTTAACTAGAATGGTCCTCCTCATAGTGCAGATCTCCGCCAATCTCCGCCAGGCCGGGTTGTCTACCCAAGGCCTGCAAACTTTGGAAGTCAGTCATAGCCACTTGGAATGGGAAAAAATCATAACTTTTCAAAGAATGTTAACTAATCTTCTTAAAGAAGAATCTGAAAATGTCAATGAGCACTGACTCTGCATAATTATGGAGGTTTGATACTTCATGCAGACGTTAGGTGGCTCAGTCGGGGCAACGTGCTGCAGCGTTTTCTGGATTTACTGCCAGAGATCATCATTTTTCTGAAGTCGAGGGACGAGGAGTATGAGCAGATCATTGATGTCTGACGATGCTTGGTTATTGGACTGAAATCAGAATTTGGCCGTAGATTTGTTGAGGTACAAGGCATGAGTTAAGTAGCTGCTTTTGTATCAAACTCTTTCCTCAGTATTGACATTGAACAGCTGTCAGTTAAAATGCAGGATGTGTTTGCATTAACTACAGGTGTTGAAATGGAGATTTTTGAACTACTAACTGACTACCAACTGGAGGGCAGAGCTAGAAACCTGGACTTTTGGTCACTTGTGAAGTATCCCCTGATTGTCTTGTGCACTTAACTCATTGAGTGCCATTAACGTGTTTCACGTGTTCTAGCGCTATGGTGCAACGTGCCATTAACGTGTTTCACGTGTTTTTGAAAAAAAATGAAAAAAAAAAAAAAAAATCTTCCTGAACACAAGATATCATTATCTGAAGATTTGCAGCTCCATCCACTCCTTGTTTAACTTATAACTGAAAAAGGCTGTATCTTGCTTCCTAAGCACTTTTTTTTTACTACATTTTAAATTTTAAGAAAAATTGTAATGGCCAGAAATAGATATTAATAATTATGGCACTCAATGAGTTAAGCTGCATGCCTACTTGAAAATAATAAAAGTTTAGAACTCGTATGACTGACTCACATCTTAATGACTGCCTCAGACTGGCATTCACTAACAGTACGTTTTAACAGCGGGCGACTCTCGGGCGATCGCCGGCGACATCGTCCAAAAGATAAAGAAAATCCATCTTTCATCGCCCCCCCGCCCACTTCGCCCTATCGCCAGTAGTCGCCGGCTCTCATAGACATATAATGCACTTCCGGAAAATACTATCCTGATCGCCCGCTGATCGCCCGCTGTTAAAACGCACCGTAAGTATCAACCAGATTTCAAATGGCTTGCAGATAATGTGCAGTCACAGAAGTCTCATTAAAGGTGGGCTGATCCTGAGAGTATTGTATCTGTCACCATATCTGTGCAAATATATGGTCATGGATGCATTTTTGTCATTTGAACAGAATATCTGTAAATGTGAAAATTCTGAGAAATTGAGAACTGAGAAACTAAATATTGTGCATTGAAGAGAAGAAATCTGTAAAAGCAATTTATTTCATGTCCTTTGTGTTTTGTTTTATTTAAAAATAACTCAACAAAGAAGGTTATTTGTATTTTTGTCCTAATATTTATATTTCTAATACGTTTTTCTTAATATTTAGGCATTGATTACATAACTATTATCTTTATTCTTATTTAAACTACTAGTCTTTGTGTGGATGTATGCACATGCATTGAGCCTGTCAGAAATTGCAATTGTGCAAGTGTTTTTTTTTTAAAACATATTTTAGTGGTAGATCATGGCTTACAATTGGAAATAAAATGTGCTCTTGGGCTTGAAAAGGTTGGTTACCACTGGCTTATAGGGTTGAGGACAGAATACGGCAACTTACAATGGGCTTGGTCTTCAAGATACGCCACAACATTGGGATTCCCCTGTATTTGTAAAATACTTCCAACATACTTCCAATACTTCCAAAAAGTCCACGATCATAACACCAGAGGCAGCTCCAGGGATCATGTTCAACCCAGATTTGGCTCAACAAAGGGAATGAACTTCGTTCTCATACTATTCAACAAAAATGTGGAATGCCCTACCAAAAGTAAAGGAGTGTAAAACCCTACTCACTTTCAAAACTGCCATAAAGAAACACCTTCAGGAGGCTGCAATTCGAAAATGGCCCCTGTCAAAGTCCTAACCTAACCTGTTTTCATGTCTTACTAAACAAAGTACATCAATCAATCATCAATCAGATGGGGGTCGGTGGCCAAATACGTAGCATTTTGGGTGGTCCATGAAATTTTGAGCACCACTGATATTATAGCAACATACGTTTTTCAGAAAACTGTTAGGATTTAGAAGACATTTGTAGATGTGTTCCCAGATTGAATGGGTTAAATTCAGTACATAGACACAGATATTAGTATGGTCTTGCTGTGTGTGGATACAGTGTGGGGTGCTGACTGAGGAGCATGCAGACAGCAGTGTGCTGGCACAGTGAGCTCCAGACCAGGCCTGACAGGGATTTGTCCACATGAGCTGTTAAAAGCTGTGTGGGCTGAACAGGCCTCAGGATATATGCCTGAGTCTGCCACGTGCCAAATGTGTACTTGTTAGGGCCAGATGTCCCCATCTGGCCCTAACAAGTATTAATATAAGTAAGTGCTCCTGACAAAATATTACTGCAACAGCGCGGTAAATGATTTGACATGGAATTGGTTCGTACAAAGACGGCAAGACTTGCTCTATTCTTTGCATTTTATGTACCTGCACTCATCCAGTCGGATTTTTAACGATGTCATATAAAAGTCTAGGACAGTTCTTCTTTGGTAAGCACTGTACCGCTCGAGGGAAAGAAACGTCACTCTTCTCTGAAAGCAGCTTTTCTATTACTATTATACTATTCGTAATGGGGTTATAGGCAGTGATTTGTGTCCTTTTCTTTTAACAATGCACTGCCAAATTAAGGAAGGCAAACCACATACAAAATGACTCGCCTTGTATGTATCCTCAACTTATTTGTTAAGGATTAACCTCCTTTCATCTAGACCTCTAGCTGTACCAAAAAATGTTAAACTTTTCATTAAGCCAACCGAAATAGGGCTCTTTTGACTGTTTCTCTTCATTAAATTCCCCTTTTCCTTGTGCATCGTTTTCACCTAAAAGCGAGAGAATAGAGGGGAGAGAGGGGGTAAAAAAAAAATCAATTACACCTTGCACTTTTTGTGTGTGCACGACAGGGGCTTTTCACTGCATCCAAACCTAATTAAATTAGCCTCAAAGGGGAGGCTGGCAGCGCGGGCCAGGGTCTGCTCGGTGCACCTCCCATGATTAGCGCATCGATTTATTAAAATGGGCCAAGCCCAGACTGCCAAGCCGAGGCTACGGTCCCTCTCCCACAGGGGTCTTGTTTACTGCAGCCTGAAAGACAGTTAACCCATTCAATCCGGAGAACGCATTTGGGTCATTTTAGATTTTAGCTATAACTATTATTTTATACTTTGGGCTTTTCAAAAATAGCAGATCTAAGCTCTAATGTTTTTTGAAAAATCGTGAAAATTTTTGCAAATCTATATATATATATATATATTTTTTAAAGCAAACATTTTTAACTCAAACTTTGCTTGTGGGGATTCTACAAATGTCTTCTAAATCCTAACATTTTTTTTTAAAAACGTATGTTGCTATATATATCCGCGGTTCTCAAACTT
Organism: Gymnoscopelus braueri; assembly: GCF_963280865.1. Classification (NCBI taxonomy): domain Eukaryota; kingdom Metazoa; phylum Chordata; class Actinopteri; order Myctophiformes; family Myctophidae; genus Gymnoscopelus; species Gymnoscopelus braueri. The sequence continues at coordinate 46,235,593 of NC_137623.1, read as the reverse complement.
TTTCATGTCAAGGACCCACAAAATGATATGTATTTGGCCGCAGACTTCCATCTCAAAATATTTTGTTCCAGGGACCCCCCCAGAAGCAAAGATTTAAGGTACAAATGTTCGCTTTAAAAAATATATATTCAAAGATTTGCACACATTTTCACGATTTTTCAAAAATAGCAGATCTACAATCGAGTGCCGCGCTACGAACTTGTAGATCTGCTATTTTTTAATAGCCAAATAGATCTTAAAATGACACATAGGATGCGTTCCTGATCTGAATGGTTTAAGAGGCGCCGGGGCTCTGCAAAGCGTGCAGGAGGAGTTAATTAGAATGGAGTGAGGGGGCAGTCTGTAGGAAATGGCTGGATGGATGTTGAGGACAGCTGGTGTGAGAGAGGAGCATAACGCTGTGTCCTATGGCTCTGTGTCCGCTGTGGTGAGAGACGGCTTCCCGTTGAGAGGACATATCCATGCTGTCCAGCAGAAAACTCTTATGTCTGCCCATATCGCTGGTGTAGCGGTCTGGGCACCTGTCGTGGGGTTCGAGTCCCGATCCCGGCGGCCTTTGTCCTGTGTCACCCCCCATTACATCTCTCTCTCCCCATTTCGGCCTTTTATTAGATGGTATACAGTTAGTCTGACAGGAAATGGAGGGAGAGAGAAGGGGAGTGACTCGTTGCGATCGGGATTCGAACCCGTGCCACGCTGTCAGGCTGCATCAGCAGCCTAGGTGCCTGGACCGCTACGCCAGCCGTCCGAGCCAACATATGAGGTTTTTAACCGACAGAGACGATATCATGCTCGGCGATCGGCGATTCTCGGTGCCCGACACCGCGTTTAAGTTTTTTTTTTGTGGAAGTTTTACTGTATATCATTTTATATACGTATGATATGTATTACATTTTATATATATATATATATAATACAGAAATGAGTTTAAACTTGCAGTTTAAGAAACTCATGTCAAACATGCATGGAAGTCGGCCAACATGCGGCCTCCACAGATGATGTGGGCGCAAAGAAACCAAAACCCAAACCTTCCACAGCTCAATTTGTTCCTGTCAAACCATGAATCTCCATATTTTCAGCTATTTTGTTTTGTCAAAGATGTATGCCCTACTTCGTAACATTTGTGAAAATAGGAGACATTTTGCTGTTTTTGAAAAATGTTATAAAAGTGTCTGTGGGTTTTATAAATATGTATTATGCGGCTTGGTTGAATGCTTGATTCTGATTGGTCAATCGTCCATGTTCTGAGCCAACTCTCTCTGCCCACACTGCTTAAAATCCCAGCGGGACTATGGACTGTACCATTTTGTTCGCTGGGGTATAGATGCCTTGTTGACAGAAATGTGCATTGTGTTGATCAAATGCAATGTTCTCATCTTTGTGAATAAATTAGACGGCTATGAGTGTGTGATAAACAAAATGATCATCTGGCATTCGTCATTTTCCTTCCTTACCCACAACTGGTGTGCATGGTTGATGTGTCTGGCCTCGCTTGGATTAACTCTGGCAATGATGAATGTCTGTCTGGAACACTCTCTCGCTTTCTCTCTAGATACTGTTTCGCGTGTGCCTGTGTATTGCTATACTTGTGAGGGCCAGATTTGTAGTACAATTAGAGATACATGAATAGACGTTGTGAGGACCATTTTACTGGTCCTCCTCACAAGATAAATGTTTGTTTTATTGTTAAGGACATATTTGGGGTCCGGGGGCCAGTTGCACCACCTCACACTAAGTTCAAACTTAGCCTAGTTATAGTTTAAATGGCTTTTTAAAAGCCATTTAAACTATAACTAGGTTAAGTTTGAACTTAGTGTGAGGCGGTGCAACTGGCGCCAGGCACTTAGGACGGCGCACTTAGGACGGCACTTAGGCCGCGCATCGCTGGTTTGGGGCCCAGGCACGGCGGCCTTTGCTGCGTGTCATTCCCCGTGTCCATCTCCCCGTTAGAGTTCTCAACGGACCTGAAAATGAAGGCCCGGCCCTAACTGGGCCCTAACTGGGCAAGCCCAAAAAGTTCGCATAATTTTGGTCTCGAAAACCCCCCCAAAAAACTAAAAATATTATATATATTTATAAAAAAAATGTCATGGAGCCCAAGGCTCTGCCCGGCCTGACCAATTAGCATAACACTATTCGGGTCGGGTATAGGGTTGGGTACAGGCAGAATTTGAGAACTCTACTCCCCGTTTCCTGTCTCTCTTCACTAATACTATCCAATAAAGGCAGAAAAAGGCCCCCAAAAAAGAAAAAAACTAAGCCATATTTAGGGAGCGTGGGGTTTACAATTACGAAATGATTCAGGTTAGGATTAAGCATTTACACGTTAGGTTTAGGGTTTGGGGTTAGAGTTTTCCCTATTTCATAATTAGTTGTGCGGCCAATGTCACACACCGGAAAAAAGCAGATCGACAAACTCACAACGCGCCACAGCGCGACGCGTCCTGAGCTTTGTCGAGCGGCAATTTTTCAGTTACTGTCATCTAATTTTAATGCCAATATAAAATGTCGTTGTCCTCACCAGTATAGTATACAACTGTGTGTGTGTGTGTGTGTGTGTGTGTGTGTGTGTAGTCTGTGTACCACCATTCCACAGACATTATAGACCTACATTTGAAGGAACCGAAATCCATCATCCGGCTCACAATTATGGTCCGAGAAAATAAATCCACCTGACATTCGGGATCCAAAAAACACCAACCAGCTGCTGCATGCTGGGGCTTTTTGTCTCCCTACAGACATACAGTGTGGTGTGTGTAGAGAGTGTATTACAGTCTCTCTCACTGTCTCTATGGCCAAACACACTAGCCGTCCTGTAAAATAACTTCCACCGTGCTTGTATAGTGTGAGGCACGTGCCGTGCGCGGTGCACGTGCGGGGCTTAGGGAATGAGCATTCATCCTGTCGGCGTGAGCTTGCTATCAATTTGCAGGCAGCCACACACTTCAGGACCCCATGGTCCCCCATTGGGAAAATGGGAGCGTGAGTGTGGGGGGGGGGTGGTGGTTCTTTTAACCCATTCAATCCGGGAACGCATCTGTGTCCTTTTAGATTTTAGCTACAGTATAGCCATTATTTTATTCTTTGGCTATTCAAAAATAGCAGATATACAGTACAAGCTCATAGCGCGGCATATGAGCTTTTGTTTTGAATCGTGATTTTTTTTTGCAAATATTTTAATATATATATTTTTAAAACAAACATTAACATTTAACTCAAATCTTTGCTTCTGGGGGGGTCTCTGGAACAAAATATTTTGTGATGGGGTCGGTGGCCAAAGAAATATAATTTTGGGGGTCCTTGACAATTAAAAAGTTTGAGCACCACTGATATTATAGCAACATACGTTTTTACCAAAAAACAGAAGACATTTGTAGAATCCCCAGAAGCAAAGATTTGAGTGACAAATGTTCGCTTAAAAAAAAAATGTCAAAGATTTGCACACATTTTCACGATTTAAAAAAAATAGCAGATCTACAAGCTCGTTGCACGGCACTCTGCGATGGATGCGTTCCCGGATTGAATGGGTTAAGAGTTGGTTCAACCTCCATCTCCATCACCCCGGGCTTTTTTTTGCCCGTATAGCTCAGAGGGGTCTGATAACACCGTGAAACCAGGTGTGAACTGATTCTTTGGCCCTGAATGCACCCTGGCTGGTTATATAATTCATAGTGTGCATAGTTCATAATGTCAACAAGACACAAATTGCTCTCGAGGTGTAATTGTTCGGATAAACTTTGCGACGTCATTTTTAGTTGTCTTTTTTTTTCTTCTTTCCCTGACCCCCACACTGATGAGGTTGCACCGGTATCCTTGGGTTCGGGGCGTTGCATGCACTTGCACTCAATTGTATCCTGATTAATTCATGTGAGGAAACCTCTCCAAACCTTTAAGCTCATCATTTATTTAGGGATTCTTGTTTGCCTTGTCAAGCTGTGGCCTTGCTTCTGGTGCCAGCCCAAGTGCCCCCAGTCTACATTTTTGCATCTCACAAGGCTAACCTGTATTAATATTTTAAAATCGGGAAAGCAAAACAGGCCCCCAGTCCATCCTTTTGACTGGCAGCCGAGGTGGTGCGGGGTGTAGGGAGATTATTGATGCATTTTTGGAGGGGGGGGGGGGGGGGCGATGTCGGGTTTATGTGTTCTTGCAAAATGGAAAATAATGGCAAACATTTGTCTATCAGTTTTGCAGGGTTTAATTGAATAATTCTTATTAGACGTGTTACTGAGTCTGCGGGTTGATTCCGCGTGGCACAGATGTCCCCATGAATAAAACATGGGCTCGGGGGAGCAAATATTAGCACATTGCATTTATGATGACTTTCTTGTTAGTGCTTGGCAGTGTCAGACATGGTGCTTTTTGGTGTGGCTGTCCCATCATGGATATAATTGGCCACCTAGAAAAATCATGCACAAGCGGTGACATGTGAATTAGAATGGGGGGGGGGGGAGACGGAAGGTGGTGGGTGGAACAAGCATCCCATTAACATTTCCATGTCACGGTGAGAGACAGTATTTATCTTCGTTTCCTCTTTGTTAACGTCTGGATCAAATTCAGCTGCAGTCAACGTTATGTTGTAATCATCATGCTCCAAAATAGACAACAGTGATTTCTTTTCCACTCATGTTAAACGCTGTTCAGGCTTGTAATCCGAGCGATGTGCCAGGGACCGCAGCGTGACTCAGTACATGCATGAATACCTTGTCTGTCTGTCTGTCTGTCAGCTCACATTGCTTGGTGATTCTATACCAGTGTTCATTTTGTTAACTAAGACTCAGACTAAAAGACTAAGATTTAGATTTTTAGTCGACTAGGACTAAACTATTTCATATGACTAAAATAGGACTAAAACTAAATGGTGTGTTATTCAAAAGATCAAGACTAAATCAGAATCAAAATGAACATTACTGGGGAAAAAAGTAAAATATAATTATATCACATATGCAATATAGAAAAATGGCCAAAGATTTAAATAGAAAATCTACCCTGGAAATACATTTTCACAAGCAATATTATACAGTAAGTATGTTATACTGTATATACTGTATATATCCTCCTATAATTTGAGAAACCTCTGTCTGTTTGTAGTGCGTGGTTTAGTGTTGCCCGGTGTGCCCGGTGTTCTGCCCGGTTCTCCTCAGTGGCTGGAGCAATTGATCTGAATTTGCACACAGCCATTCACCATTACCATGTGCACGGAACAGCGAAGCGAAAAACGGGCTTCGCTGTTTATTAGCGTTTTTTTGTTCGCTGGCTCCCGGGTTGCCAGATCATGTGCGCATATCCCCCCACGGGTATGGACTTGTGTGTGTGTGTGTGTGTGTGTGTGTGTCTGTGTCTGTGTGTGTGTGTGTGTGTGTGTGTGTGTGTGTGAGAGTGGGGGTGGGGGGGTGTGTGTGTGTTTTTTCTCTCCTATTCTGTCTAAAAGCATTTCGTTTTTTGTATTATTTTGAACGTGCGACGTGCGTGGTCTTCATATTCACAGAATCACATTTTCCGCTCTGTGGAGAACGTGCTGCAAATGATAACAGGGTCAGCTGAACTCTGGCCCTCTAACCGGGCTGAGGCCACACACACACTTGTTGCCCGATTTATACATAGTTTACTTGAGTATTCCAATTTCCTATACCTTTACTTGTACTCCTACATCTCAGAGGCAATTGTTGTACTTTTACTCCACTACAATTATTTGAAATCTTTAGTTAGTAGTTACTTTAGTAGTTACTTCATTACAAAACATACGTTAACCACTTCAGCCCTATACACATTTCGGCCATTTGAAAATAGCTGATCTACAAGGTCACAATGCGTCGCATCGCAACGCATTGTGAGCTTGTAGATCTGCTATTTTCAAAAGATGTTAATACATTTGAAAACTTGAAATGGGACATTCTGCATAATGAGTAGCTTTTACTTTTGGTACTTTTAAGTACATTTTCATGCCAATACATTTGAACTTTTACTCAAATACATTTTGCAATTCCGGACTTTTACTTCTAGTACATTGCAGTATTGATACTTTTACTTAAGTACAAAATGTGAGTACTTTTTCCACCACTGAGCCACGGCAATCTCTGGGGATCAGATCTGAGCTGTCAGAGAGAGTAGACACATCCCAGCAGTGCAGTCTAAACTCCATGCGTCCTGTTCCAGCTTGCAGGTTATGCAAAAGCTGTGGGTTTGAAACCTTGTATGTCCAAAACTGTTACTTTTCAAGAAATTGACCAAAAAAAAGAACCCGCGTTCCAATGGATCCAATGTAATTATTATTTAGTCAGAAGCTGAGAAAAACATAACAAGTTGAAATAACGGATATATATAAGGTTTCCGTCCGACAGCGAGGATATAAAAGCTGGCTGCTGGTGAGCGTTATCACAGTTTACTCTGTCACAACAATGTCCAAGGGAAGGTTTGACTTATCGCTGGAGGTCTGTTACCTGTTCAGGTGAAACGGGGCCCGACACACAAACGTTTCATTTGTAACTTGAAAAGGCCCTAACGTATTAAAAGTTATTCAGTTAGGGCAGTGGTTTTCAACCCTTTTCATATCAAGGTCTATTATTTATTCTGCATTTGAGCCGCGGGACCACCATTTCTATGAGATTTAGACACTCGACACCCAAGACTTAGAATATTTTGTTGTCGTTGGATACGATTTTGTCCACAATTCCATGCTGTATTGATGTTGGTACCATAGGAGAGATGACAGGCAAACGTTGATCAAACGCTGCATTCTCTAATTGTGTCAGACTTCTTGTGATTTAAGTAATTCAGATGTTTAACAATAATTTTAATCTTGAGAGCGTAAAATGAAACCAAAATGAAACCAAATGGGTCCATTTGATTTAATTTTACGCTCTCATTTGGTTACCAACTCTCCATCATTTAGCTGGGGACCACCTAGAAACTCTTCGAGGACCACTGGTTGAGAACCACTGAGTTAAGGGATTCAGACAGAAAATAACAATATTCTGTTTTGCCTAAAGCACCCTAATTAAATGGAGATTCTATTTTTGGCTCAAAACAAAAACATTTCACCACAATGACTTCAGGCAGTTCTCATTTGTGGGATTTCTGTCAGTGGAACTTGTACTGTACTTTGTTAAGCTATTTATTTTGCTTTGGATATTGATGACGTTCAACGTACGATTTTCATCCTATGGACTGGGGCCCACTGGTGGCCCTGGAAGATATTGCAAGCGGGGGCCCCCAAATAATTGACACGTTGTGAACTTGTAGATCGGCTATTTCAGCGAACAGGTTTGGTATGGAGGGGGGAAAAGTGCAGACCAAGTACAGAGCAAAAGGTCAAGTTAACCAAGTATGGAGGGTTTAAGAATTGGTTCACTTATACTACGTTAGTTCCCGTGATCCAAACCGGAACACATGTGGATTGATTGATAACATAAACATGCTCTGAAAATGCACTCTGCTCTCCCACTTAACAAGGTGGCCTTGTAAGGGAACAGATGGGTGGGCCGTGAACCATTTCAGGTTTTCCAAGTGAGCCCTGATCAGTGTTGATTTTGACAGCAAATTTTGATTTAGTTTTAGTCAGTCTTTTGAATAACATTCTGTTTAGCTTTAGTCATATTTTAGTCATCTGAAAAGTTTTACTTTTAGTCTAGTTTTAGTCGACTAAATATCATAAGATTTTAGTCGACTAAAATCTGCAGTTGATTTGTCGACAAATTTTTTTTTTTGGGCGGGCTGTGATGGCATCGAAATGATTTTCACTTAGGTGCATGTAGCTGATCTACAAGCTTGTAGATCAACTATTTTCGGTCGGTGAATCCCGCACGCACCCATTATGACTTCATGGGTTCTACTGACTCACTTCTCCACTAGCCTCCACTAGTCAAGTTTTTATTTAGTTTTCGTCAGTGAAATAAGGTAGTCAACAGACATTTTCTGTCATAGTTTTTGTCGACAAAATCAACACTGCTGGAAACAAACCTCACTGTTTTGACGATAACACGGCGATCACCGACTGCCTGACTGCGGCTTTTGTAATTTCCAAATGTTCATTCAAAGGCGAAAAACGCTGTTGCGCTTCATCCTGCCAAGCGTGGCTGATGTGTGTCCTTCTTCCCCACATGAACTCTTACACTCATCCTGTGGTATTTATATCACGCCCATATGATGATCTTTATCAGGTTGCACGTGTTTATTTTGAAAAAGGGCTCTTTTTTTTTCTCCCCCACTTCTCCACAACGAAGCACTTTGTGCATGCCGGGCGTCCCTCTCTCTCTCTCACTAGGTGGTCCCTGCCTTGTAAGAGAACTTTGTATATTGTGTTTACTGAGGCGGCATGAGCAATGACGTCCCCAGGGACTCAGAGCAGAGCAATCCAGAGAGAGAGGGAGAGAGACAGACTCCACGCTTGACCTGTGCTGAGTGACGGCTAGCGACGGCTCCTGTTAACACGTCGGTCTGTCTGTCTGTCTGTCTGTCTCTAAGCTTGAGCCTCATTTTGTTTTATATCCCTGCTAAATACCATCGCTGTCGGGCGGAAACCTTGCATCTCCACATTTCATCTTTTTACATATTTTTTTCATGAATTACGGCAATGTACTAATCGCTACCTTTGCTATTCTTGAATTTGAAAAAGAAAAAACAGTTTTGGAAATACCTGTATGAGCTTTCCACCCTCATACAGTCAAAAATAAGTTAATTGGTGTAAAAACCGTGACTCAGAGAGATTTTTTAAATATAAGATATTCGCACTTGCAGAATATTTAGAGAAAGCATGGGACAAACGGACAAAGAAAACATATATGGGACCAAATATTTTCTTTTTTATATGTGCAGTTTCTGTTTCCAAGAAGTGAATGTGATATTGTTTATTTATGTTTTTAGTGTCTTATAATCCCGTAAGGGATGGGTCTTATGACATTAAGACACGAAAATACATACATACAGTGAATGTGGTTAAGTGTGTCTGTTTGGGTTTTTATAAATATTTAACCAATGAAAAGTATTAACGAGCTTTGTGACTAAATAACTACATTGGATCCACTGGAACAGACGTTAATTTTTCCATTTCCTGAAAAGTATCAGTTTAGATCAGTGGTTTTCAACCCTTTTCATACCACTGGTGGTCCCCGTACCACTGCTTGAAAACCGCTGGTTTAGGACATGCCAAGGTTTCCACCCGACAGCGACAACGATATGCCGTATCGTTCTATATTTCTCTTTTTTTCCCTCAGATATTAAACGCAAACATGACAGAGGAAAGCAATCATACCCCCTCCTCCCTCTGCTCCTTGTTCTCGACCCCATTACGAGGCCTCCTGACCTGCACAAACCTGCAACAACACTCAAATAGGACAGTTAAATAGTCAAAATAAACATAGCTGTGCCATTGCATCCATCTAGATCAGTGTTTTTCAACCCTTCTCATATCAATGTCCATTATTTATTCCGCATTTGAGCCACGGAACCACCATTTGATGAGAATTAGACTCTCAAACCCAAAACTTAGAATATTTTGTTATCGTTGGATAAGATTGTGTCCACAATTCCATGCTGTATTGATGTTGGTACCATAGGAGCGATAATAACAGGCACACATTGATCAAAATAACAGTTCTTCTACATTCTTTAATTGTGTAGACTTCTTGTAAATTAAGTAATGCAGATGTTTAACAATAGTTTAACTCTTGAGAGCGTAAAATTAAACGGGTTCATTTGGTTTCATTTTATGCTCTCAAGAGTTAAATATCTATAAGGGTCCATTTGGTTACCAACTCTCCATCATTTAGCTGGGGACCACCTGGAACCCCCTCAAGGACCACTGGTGGTCCCCAGAGCACTGGTTGAGAACCACTGATGTAGATACTTTAAATAACCTTGATATTTAATTGCAACAATGTAAATAAATCAAAGGAAAGAAAGAACTGTATTTTTGTGTATTTCCATATTTCTGTATTTTCCATGTCAATTACCGTGCCCGTGTAAACACACAAGCAATGAAGTTAGATTCCACTACTGACGTTCTCGTAATGTGCGGTTTCATGAGTATTATTACATCAGCATCCAACAACGTCTTCATCAGACGATTGGTGAAGTTCACGGCTAGGCATGAGATGAGGTGATAATTGTCATGATTATCTTCGTGGCCAAAATAAGTGGCGTTGATGATTGTCACGATAATATTGTATATTGTCCTGAATAATCATAAACAATTGCTAAAACAAACTGGAATCACTTAACCTTACATTGTGTTAAGAAGCTATTTTTATTTGATATCGCAAGCAAATATTTTATGATATCACATGCTTTATTTAAGCTTTCGGATAGCTATTCGGGTTTTACACCCTAGGCTTTCCCCCCCCGATGTTTTTAATAGGTTTTTAGTCGCCATTTTTTGGATAATTATGTTTTTTTTATGCAAATATTTTTATTCTGTACTGTAGTGCTTTGAGATTAGTTTCAAATGTAAAGTGCGATATAAATAAAATTTATTATTGTTATTATTATTACCCCTATCCTCTTTTTTTTTTTTTACACCTATCCTTTTTGTGAACACTCTTTTTAGTGAGAAACAAACGAGGGCAGATTCCGGATCGGCATCGGACCCTAACATTTGGCACCAGTTGTGCAACAGTTTAGTGGTTGCTAGGGACAACAGATGGTTGATGCAGGTTGTTTAGTGGTGGGTGGTGGAAGGGTCACCCTCCCATCAGGAAGTCACAATTAAACACACAGTGACACGGTCTGGCTGCCTGGGTGGCTGTGACCCCCACATGTATAATTATGTATTTGGCCTCGGACCCCCATCTGAAAAGACTTTATACCAGGGACCTCCATAAGAGAACATTTGAATTATTGTTATTAGAAATGTTAATTATTCCACATTTGTCCACAATTATTCAAAATCAGCTTCTTTTTTTTTCTCCGGCTGAATCGATTAGTCTGATTAACCACTTAACCAACAAAAAGTACAATAGTTGCCTCTGATTTGTAGTGGAGAAGTATAAAATATAAAAAATGTACATACTCAAGTAAAGTAAAAGTACCTCAAATTGTACTTAAGTACAGTTCATTTGAGTGCCTAGTTACTTCCCCCCCGTCTGCCAGGCTGTCTGGCTGTCAGAGAGGGACTGCGTTGACATGGCCTGAGGTCAGGTGACCTCGCACCCCCGATGCTGTGTGTGGCCTTGACTAATGAGGGTCAACAGAGGTCACAGGGTCAGAGAGGGGCGGAGCTTCTGGCTCTTGTCATTATGCAGGCTGATGTCATCTTCTCATTATGAAAGTCAGGGGATGAGACGCAGCAAAACAAAAAGACTGCCCCCCCCCACATACACACACATACACACACACACACAAAGAAGATGGCTGCTGGCGGACAGATAAATAAACAGACTAGTTATAAACCCTCTATATCCTTAGTAAAACAGAACTGAGTTACAACCATACCTGCCAACCATCAAAAACCCAAGGAACTACGCAAATGAACATGAATGGCCTTGGCTGCATATCAGTGGGGTGTGTCAGGGGCGGTCTTATATAGTTATATGGGCCTTTGACACATGGGTTGCCACGCAAAAAGGGTGAAATCCCCCAAAACAGGACACAAAAAGGAGAAATGGTCTGGAAGGAGAAATGGTCTAATAAATAAATTCTCCTGCTGCAGAATCCAGGAGGGTTGGCAGGTATGGTTACAACCGTACGTCTTTTTCCATCTACACCAAATCTCTTCGCCAAAAATAGCCGAATGTTCCCTCCAGAATAGGGATGCCGTGGTTCAAGTTAATCAAGTGGTTAATGAAACTACAAATATGCAATGTTCGATTGGGAGTTCAAAATTGTCATTTGAAATGACGGAAATAGATCTACAAGCTCGCAGCACAAGCTTGTAGATCGGCCGTTCTCTGTATTCTTGTCATTGTTTGACAAAGCATAAATTAATAAGTGGTGAATCAAATTAATTGGTTTTGTCGATTATAAAACATCTATTAGAATAAATTATTCTTGTCTTGTAAAATTGTGTTGTCCAAGAAACGCACTTCTCGATTATTTTGACTAATCAAAAAGGCAATCGATAGAATAATCGCAGAGGAAATAATCGATAGTTGCAGCTGTACCCTCAAGTAATTGTCTCTTTGATCCGAGACAGATCCAATCGGCAGCCCGCCATGTCCACTCCATGCTAGTCAGGAACAAAACGAAAAAGCCAGAATTTTATCTCAGTTTTTTTTCAAGAAGTGCCTGGCACCCCGATATGTCCTTCAGCTTGTCTCCAATAAAATGTGTGTGTGTGTTCATGTTCTCAACAGGAGGTCTTCCCTCCCTCATCCCTTTTTACTGCTGTCTCTTCAACACAACTCATCCACAGCTTGTTTTCACTCACAGTCTCCCGTGATGAGGCTGATAAGACTAGCGAAGGCGTGGGGTGTTGGAAAAACTGAAAAAAGAAAACAACTTTAAGATGGCTTCTTCTCAGAGGCTTGCCCATGCTGGGTTGTCTTTATCACCGCAGTGTTTACATTCATTAGCACATGTCTGAATATGTCACACTCTCCCTCCCCTTCAATTGGCCGTCTTGCTTTCTCGCTTTCTTGCTTTCTCAGTCTCTCTCTCCCTCCCTCCCTCACTCACTCCTCCACTCTTGATATCCATTTGTGTCTACACGTACCACAAACAGATGCTATCAAGCAAAGCAAATGTTTTGTCTGCCTTCCATTAGCGAAGCCAAAGGCTGAGTGTCAAGACTTTACTTGTCAGAGCTCATAGGAGGTAATGCAGTTTGAGGAACACCAAGTATTGGCATGTGCATAATGTCTCGCTTGCCCGAAGCGAGCTTGAAAACCTTGTATCTCCATATAACTTTTTTCCCGTAAATTTGTCATACTTTGGTGCATAAAAGTAATGAAAATAGCATATCTACAAGCTCACAACGCGCCACAACGTGACTCGCTTTGATTAAATACTACATCAACAGTTTGCAAAAAGTACAGAAGTACGGTTATACAATAATGCCAAATGGATAACACAAAAAACCCTGGGTGCTTGTTTCCATTGTGGTCCTGTACGGGTATTCAATTCATCAAGACATATAAAGACATACCATACAAGAGATCATCAATGCTAGGAGCAGTAAAAGTATATTTACAGAAAAACAGTTTTTTTGCAAGCTAGAAGACCTGTCCAGTTGCACCTGTCCAGTTGCAACTGCTCTTTTATGGCGGTTTTGAAGAAGGGTAGGGAGTCACACCTTTTGATGGCTGTTGGTAGGACATTGAGCTTGTAGATTGCAGTGGTGTAAAGTAACTAAGTACATTTGCTCAAGTACTGCACTTAAGTACAATTTTGAGGTATTTTTTACTTTACTGGAGTATTTCCAGTTTTCAGTACTTTTACTTCTACTTCTTGTGACTACATCAGTGGTTCTCAACCAGTGGTCCGGGGACCACCAGTGGTCCTTGACGGGGTACCAGGGTGTCCCCAGCGAACATAGCGTCACAATCATTTTAACCACTTAGCTTTGGCTCTACAAAAATAGCAGATCTACAAGCTCATAGCACGGCACTCGTAGATCTGCTATTTTTGAAAAATCTTGAAAATGTGTGCATATCTTTGAATATATGTATTTTTTAATTCATGTATACATTTTTTATTCAAATCTTTGCTTCTGGGGGTCCCCAATCTGGAATCCCAGGTAAAAAAAAAGGAAAAACAGCGCTTGAGAGATTAGGGGGTCCCTGGCACAAAACATTTTCAGATGGGGGGTCCACGGCCAAATGTATATCAATTTAGGGGTCCTTGGCATGAAAAAGGTTGAAAACCACTGGACTACATAATAACTACATTGGATCCATTTCCTCAAAAGTAACGTTTTTCCAACATACAAGGTTTCCACCTGACAGCGGTGGCGTGCTGAGGTGATTTGGGGAAATGGAGGCTCAGCCACATATCCCCGAAGGTTTTTGTGTAATTGTAATTATTATGGATAGTGGATCTATGCTTGTGGGCCAGTGCGGCAATTCAGTTGGCTTTTGTTATCCCCTTTGATTCTTTGTGTGTGTGTGTGTGTGAGGGGGGGGGGGGTTATCCTCTTTATACAAAACGGTCTTGACAGATTGCATACCACTGCCTGACTGTATTGTAAACCAACGTTCTGGGGGATGAAAAGGAGGCGAGGGAGGTTGAAGTGAGGGGTTTTAAAAATGTGCCGTTTAGCGTACAAATAAAACATGGAACAGGTCGTTCTCATAGCAAAACGATTAAAAACGTGTTTTTAATCAACAATACTAATAATGTACGAGCTCACAACGTGTCGCAACGCGATGCGTTGGGGGATATTTCACTATTATTGTAGTCATTTCTTTGTAGTGTACTTTTGAATACTATTTCTTGACTTGGAGTATTTTTTTTAAAGTAAGTAGCTTACTCCAGTACTTTTAAGTCAAGTGCAAATTTGACAGAGCAACCTTTACTTGTAGTCGAACAATATTTGGACAGGAGGAGTGATCTATACTTTGTCTCAAGTACTGGGGGTTGAGTACTTTGTTCAGCACTGCTTTTTAAGTCACCCCCCCCTCCGCCAAAAGCTCATTCCAAGCATACCTGCCGTACGGCCACATTTGATCAGACGGATTGAGTCATTAAGCCCATCTGACACGAGCAATGGACTCTGGTCCTCCGTGATGAGAGTCCACTGCTGCAAAATGGGCCAAATGCCGAGAGAGACGGATGGGGGGGCCTCCTTGATGATGTGCTGGGGGGGGGGTAGCAACGGGGGGCGAGGGTGGTGGTGTTAGCGGGTAGGGGGGGCTGGGTTTGCAGCCTGTCAGCAGGCATGGCCGGGGTCACCCCACGCCAGGCCTTATTAGGTCCACGTCGGCCAGAATGCCGTCTGTCAAGAGGCACACATTGAAAACGGAGGACGGCTCCCGGCGCGCCCTCTTGCAGCTCAGCACCAAGTTTCTGGCTCGGTGGGCAGGATCAAACCTGTCTGGGCCGGCCCGTGGCGATGCCTTGTGTCACTCCATTAAACAGACTGCATTAGGGGCTTCACGGTGCGTTGAGGAGGTGACAGGGAAAGTCAACTTGACCTTGAATGCTCCAGCAGCAATTCCACCATTAGCCATCGAACCGATCAGATTTGTTGGGGGGTAGAGAAATGTTTTTGCTTTTACAAAGTTGAAGTGATATGAAATTATGAAGGTACTGTTACGTCCACTAACTACTGTACGTTCCAGAGTCTTGTCTTAATGATGGCTATTTTGTGACCGTTTGTGGATAATGGCACGCAAGCAATCTTCCTCTCCTTTAGCATTCCTCCCAAAACATAACTGATGTTGGAGTGAATGCACGGAGACAAACTGCACGGTAATTGTATGCAATTATACGTCCGAGGTCGCTTCTAGCTGAACCTGCTCTTAACGGCCGCAGCCGGTCAAAACTTTCCCATCTGCACTTTTCACCATCAGTATTTTGGTTTCTGCGGCCAAATAAAAGAAGGACGAAAGCCTTCTAAATATTTATCGGCTCAAGAAAAGCTGTGCCTTTGTGCCAAAACAAACCGGAGAGTGAAGATGAGTGCCACATTCCTCCTCTGTATACAGAGCCTTCATGCCAGCTGAGCTGACTGAGGGTTAGCATTTTCCTACATGGCAGGGATTCTCAACCGGTGGTCAGGGGAACCCCTAGTGGTCTTTGAAGGGGGTTCCAGGTGGTCCCCAGCTAAATGATGGAGAGTTGGTGACCAAATGGACCCTTATTGGGTAGATCTTTAACTCTTGAGAGCGTAAAATGGAACCAAATGGACCCTTACGGGTCCATTTGGTTCCATTTTAAGCTCTCAAGAGTTAGATTATTGTTAAACATCTGCATTACTCAATTTACAAGAAGTCTACACAATTAGAGAATGTAGAAGCATTGTTATTTTGATCAACGTTTGCCTGTTATCTCTCCTATGGTTCCAACATCAATATAGCATGGATGGAATTGTGGACAAAATCTTATCCAACGACAACAAAATATACCCAAGTTTTGGGTCTGAGAGTCTAAATCTCATCAAATGGTGGATCCGTGGTTCAAATGCTGAATAAATAATGGACCTTGATATGACAAGGGTTGAAAACCACTGGTTCTCAAACCTTTTCATGTCAAATTGAGAAATGTATTTGGCCCGCGGACCCCCTATCCGATAAAATGTTGTGCTAAAAGAGATTTGGGCCGTTGAACATTTTTCAAAATTATTCAAAATTATTCCGAATTTATCAGAATGGTAAAACAATTGCTGAATTATAAAATAGGATTAAAGTGGTTAAACATTATTTTTTAAAGCTAAAACTAACAAGTTCCCCCTGGAATCCCCTCAAGGACCCCTGGGGGTCCCCGGACCGCACTTTGAAAACCACTGGTCTAAACACACAAAGTATGGGGGCCGTCCGACCTTTTGGGACTGATGCACAGGCATGCTAATAATCCGTCCCTTGACAAAATCATGTTGCCGTACTTGATTTAAAGCAAATAAACACTTTAACAATACGAGGGCTGTGGCATAATGGACCAGGCAGGTGACTCTTTCAGCAGACTCCTTGTTACTTTCTAAGAACTCTGGTGTGTAATCGCTTGTCAAGATTAACCACAAAAGCATTTCTTTCTAATGACAACACCATTATTAATGTCATGTTCCATACGTGTGGTCCGGTGACGTATGTGTGCGCATACTTGAGTGGATGGGACCCCATAGAAATAATGAGGTTTCATTTGAAAGGAAAATAATCGAGTGCCTGGTGGATTTCAAAGAGCAATATTTGGTTTGGGCCCTGTGTATTTGAACTGCTCGGGCCAAAGGATCAGTTTGCAGGACTTGCGTACGTGCCACGGATAGAGAGAGCCTCCGTTGCCCTTTCACACCCCCTCCTTTGACAAACCTTGCTCTCATCAACAGCTTATAATAGACGCGACTCTAAATGATCTGTTTGACACGATGCGTTGTGAATATTGGGCACACAGATGGCGCCCTGCGACTGAAATAGCAACCGTACCAACTGAATAATGGAGATTCCCATAGGACGCGTGTCTTCTTCGTCGTTCAAATTTGCAATTCCCAAGCTCGCGCTAATGAGGCGTTTTATTATGCATTACACAGGCAAGCCCTCTTGTTGTTATCAAAGTTGACATTTCCATACACGTTTGGGAATGCACCGTAATGTGTAAGTCTATTAACCTCGTTGGCTAAAAACGATGATGTAACAAGTGTGCAGCTTCAGTGAAAATCATGTGTTGACAACTATTCCACTCCCACTAGCAAACTGTTCAACTCTCATTCATCCTTGGACCCTTGTCTCTAGCCTTGTCTCTAGCACTGCTTCCCATGCGGTGGTGTGCAAGGTGGTTTGTAGGCGGCGTAATCACGCCTGCAGCATGAGAGCCAGAAAACCACACGGTCCAGTGCAATGTTACACGAGAGCTTATTAATTTTCCACACCCCCCTTCCAGGCTCCAATAACAAACTCTCTCTCTCTGCAAATTCCCCCGATGACAGGGAAGGTCCTGATAAGTTGACAGCCCTATATACTGATACTGTATGTCGGGGCCAAGGAACCCGTAACCAGAGAACGGCCCCCCATCTCCTCTAGTGCCAGCTCAGGGCACAGCCCTCTCTTGCCACCTCTCTGCTTTTGCCTACTACGGCAGCCCATGCTGCAAGAAAATAAATTACCTGGACTTGGTAGGGGATTGCCAGGATTTACCCAACTCAAACATGCAAGAATCCTTTCAGACTCCTTTATGCCTTGAGGCGTGTGTGGTACCCACTGCCTCATGGAGAATGATTCATGCCGTATGATGTGGCCTTATCATGCATATATCTGTGGGAAGCCACTGGAAGAGTTTGTGTAAATCAGTTCAGCACTTTAAGTGGCATAACAAGAAAGTAATTCTGTCCTTTGAGGCTGTCGGATATCGGTTTCACACCATGCGTGTCGTGTTACCTGCATAATACGTTGTCCCTAAGGCACATGATACTGGTTTAGATTGCAACATGGTTGCAATGTTTTTGCCGTGGTTGACCCACTGTCCACAATAGAGATTACATTTTTTAAAATGACAATATTCTGGATTGATTTAAAGTGAAGTCTATGTTTGACTGACGGGTGTTTAATTCTTATAAGCCAATAACTCATCGCTGTGGCTCTTAGGCTATGCAAATACTGAATAACACTCAGTATAATGTACGAAATGGGTCAAATCTTAAGTTCTCCCTCAACAGGTTTGCTGAAACTGTACTGCCCTTGATACAAAATGATACATTTGGCTTTGCCACAGTGTGCAACCTGCCTCTAAACCAAGCCCCCAGAACCCAGTGGTTGCATTGAAGCGCATTTGGACATGCTGGCCATTCATAGGTACTGCAGCTTAAAACGGCTGGGGCCACTGTACATGAAACGAACGGTTTCGACCAATGGGCTCGACTCACGAGCTTGCGCATGGGGCTGCGCACCCCTGTGACGCAAAACGCGTCACCTCTGTGACGCAAAACGCGTCACCTCCGTCACGCAAAACGCGTCACCTCCGTGACGCAAAACGTGTCACAGAAGCCCCAAATAGGCCTCGCCCATCACATTTTCCAACCCAGAAGAAGGCGTAATTTCGCCTCATGCTCTGGGTGAGCAACTCAATGCAAGTGGATGGGAGGGGACTTCCGGTGCCCTCTCTATTATTTTTAACTCTATGCTCTAAACCCAGGTTGAGGTACGCAAGCTGACAAACAAAGTATCATCGTCGTCATCTGCAAAGCTGCGTGTACGTACGCTATACATGTACGTACGCTGTGCATGTACGTACTGTGGCGCTGTGGCCACCAAGCGCTGAACACAGAAGATCTCTTTTTTTTAGTGCCATGATGAAAGACATGTGATTAATACGAGCTGCGGTCGACTTGGACAGCGCCCCTGTAATAGTACCTTGAACACATGTTTTTGCTGAGGAGTTGAAAGATGGCACTCTCAGGGCCAGAATTGACTGCCTCCAACCCCGAGCGCACACACAAGCATTGATTTACTCCCTCCCTCCTCTCACTCCGGCCGCAACTGTTTTGTGCATAAAGACTCAAGCAGAGGGAGAAGGAGAGAGAGAGAGGGGGAGAGAGAGAGAGAGATACAGGGGGTTGAGAGGGGCTAGTGCATTGTTTATTTTCACAGTGAACATTCCAGGAGATGACAGCTATTCCCTAGTCCAAAAAGCGCTGTGAATCGCGTTTGCAATTTTCCAGACTCCAGACGACAGACAGAGTGTTGAACTCCCACTAAGACCCCTATAGTCTAGGACAATGAAGAATAAAGTCTCTTATATTCACACTTCCACCGCGATGAGAGCCACTGAGTGCTTGTTAAGAGTGCTTGTTCATATGGAAGGATATTTAATTTCATGTGGCGAGATTCTTTTTGCTCGCCCTGGGAATAGTTCCCCCAGTTCTCCCAAAAAGTTTCCAATCTACCGTTGAAGCTTCTCTTCCATTCTACTAATTACTGTACTCGGACTAGTTGAGGAGCTTGAATCTTTTTTGTGTTTGTTTCCTCAGCTGTATAGCATTGCTACCACTGCTTTACGACGAGAGAGAGAGAGAGAGAGAGAGAGAGAGAGAGAGAGAGAGAAAGTTGACTTGCTCAAGATCTATATTTGAGTCCTAAGGAAGTATTCCGGTCTCCGGTCTCTCCATGTGGCTGTGCTGCACTGCTCTCCCTACAAAATGTCAGGGTAACCGGATCGTTACACACTTGAATCCAGTTACACCTCCATTAACGACGTGCTGACCCCAGAAAATAACCCAGAATTAGCATACATATTTAAAGACACAGGGAGTTCTAAGAATGTGTTTCACAAGCTTTTCGAAATGAAACACTAAGCACTATGCATGTGGGGGTCATGTCACAGGATTTGAACTGGGAGCCACTATATGTACCAAGGAAAGCAAAATGACTATTCCGGCAACATGGGAAATACACAGTACCTTTGAGCGAATGATTCTTTGGCTAGTTTCTCCCTATACTTATTCTAGAGCTGTGTGCGTATACGTCAACGTTTATTTTACAAACCGACTAACATTTCAGACAGTTAAATTAAAAAGTGTCAGCTGAGTTAACCTGGCTTTGAACCAATTAAGGTTCACTGACATTACAGAAGAAATAATAAAGGCCTACATTACTGTATGTGAGTGATAGGTAGCTCTTTGCCCATAGACCAGTGGTTTTACGACCTTTTTTGCGTCAAGGACCCCCAAATTGACACATATTAGCCCACGGACCCCCATTTGAAAAGACATGCCAGGGACTCAACCATTTTGATTTATTGGGGGTCCCAATCTACCCTGCATCATCATCATTAGGGTTAATTTAACCACTTTGAGATAGGGATGCACGCTGTTTTCTCTATTATTTTCGATTGTTTTAAACAATTTCACCACTTTGGATGTGCTGAGGGCAATGATACAAAGCAGAGAAACATAACGGTGCCTTTTTCACTCATCAGCAATCCCCTTTAGGGAAGGTTCCCTGTGCCGTCACAGGGTTGTTGAAGAGGCCATGCAATTAATCTACACACATCCCCGTGGAATCAGTGTTATTACAGGAAGGAGGGCTATCCCCCTTGGCCCAACGGGCTAAACGCTCCCCATTGTCTTGAACTGCCACTGACTCATAATCACGAGGGACATAAGACAAATCTTGACCTCTGAACTTGCATGACTCCCTGCTCAATAACCCGCACGTCTAAATATATATGTTGTGGCCCATTAGCTATACGCCCACTTTGGCGAGTGTCCAGCAAAAGTAAGAGAGCTCGCATTCATGATTTCCAGTTGGCAACTTCCAAACATCTTCGGTTTCAACAACAATGTAGTTTGCCTGGAACTGGAAGTATGTTTGTGCAGTCGTTTAAAGGCTATAGGAAAAAAAAGCCATTATTGATGGACTGTTAACCACTGCTGACTGCTCTACCAACAGGAGGTAGTAAAACCAAAAAGGTTGTCTGACTGGTATAGGAAATGTGTTCTATTGTGTGGACTGGACAATGTGCATTATACCCCCATTGCATTATACCCATCAGCGATTTAAAAAAAACTGAAAAGGAGCAGAAAGAATGATTGAGCCGTTGAAAAGCCTTTTTTTAAAAGTTTACAGGGCCCCAGGTGCACGCCAGACCCTGCTGAGGTTCTTTTCACAAACACTTTGTTCATTTGTGTGGCTAAACGGAGTGGCTGGACAGATGCCTGGTCACTGGGCCAGTTCCTGCGCGGTTACATCAAAACTCCCCTAAGCCCCCCTCTCCATCCACACACACACACACACACACACACACACACACACACACACACACACACACACACACACACACACACACACACACACACACACACACACACACACACACACGCACACACTCCATTTCCTCTGGCTCTCTTGGCTCACTGTGCCACTAATGGATTGGAAACCATGGGGGTTTTTATGCCACCAGACCAGACTGAGCCTTGCTTTCTCCCCCCCAAAAAAAAAGTTTACACAAGATGTACCTTGTAAGGTAAAAGATAAGTCTCGTCCATGGGGTCACTAATGGCTCTTTTCCACTACTAGATAAGCAAATTGGGCCCTCAGGAGGTATACAGGAGTACAGAATGTATCCTTTCACAAGAATTGTCATCGCCACCAATCCCACTCTAATCAAGGCCCAGAGAAAGCACCAGCTATAGGGCTTCACGTTGCACAGATTGTCCTTGCTAATCAGAGATGCCCCCCCCCCCAAACTGGTGGATGCCAGCAACCTCTGGAGCCTGATGGGTTTGTCTGGCCCATGGCCCCCAAGGCACAGCGGGTGCTGCGTGTCTCCGCTGGCACAGACACGCCACTCTCCCTTTGACTATTAAGGAGTTTAATCCATTGAGACCGGGGAACGCATGTGTGTCATTTTAAGATTTATTTGCCTATTCAAGCTTGTAGATCTGCTATTTTTTTTTAAAGATCATGGACAATTTGTGCAAATCTTTGAATATATTTGTTTTAAAGCGAAAAATTTTAACTCCGATCTGTGCTTCTGGGGGGTCCCTCCCTGGAAAAACATATTTTGAGATGGGGGTCCTCTGCCAATCATTTTGGGGGTCCTTGACATGAAAAAGTAGGAGCACCACTGATATAGGCATAGCAACATACTGTACTGTTAGGATTTAGAAAACATTTTTAGAAAAATAAAATATATTCAAAGATTTGCACACATTTTTCAAAAAGAAAGAAGAAGAAAGAAATCTAAAATGACAGAGATGCGTTCCCGGATTGAATGGATTAATGGAGGCCTGCTGGGTAGAAGCTGGCTCCTCCCGGCTGGTCCATTGTTTTAGAAACTTGAGGCAAGGCAGAGAGGCTGGTGATGGTGATGGGATGGACAGGGGTTTGCCCGAGTACTGCGTTCTGGTAGTTTGGCACAGCCTATCTCGCCATATAGCCAAGCTGACAATAGCATCAGTAGAGAAGCTGCTGCCAGCTTCTTTTACAGCAGTGGTTCTCAGCCTTTTTTAACTTCAAGGACCCCCTGGTTTGATTAGGCATCAGGTCACGGACCCCCATTTGACAACAATTCATGGGACCCAATCTACACTATTAAATCCTCAGTGTCAATTTAATTCTGAGAGTGTACAAATACAACTAAATGGTTTAATGTGTACACTCAAGAGTTACAGACCCATGAACCAGTGGGTTATGGGTCAATTAATGAGCAGCCATTGGCCATCAGATCCTAATTATAGTTTTGAGAGCAGTCCGCTCCACCGCGCACGCACACACACACACACACGCACACACACGCACACGCACACACACACACCGCAAATATCCAAGCTCCATTTGCCTGGTAATTGCGTAATTAGACATTGTATCAATAATTCAAGCACCACCAGGGACATTATATTATTCTCCCGTTTTGCCTCATTTGCTCATTTGCATCTTTGTTAATGATGCATTCAGGCATTTAACTATCTTGCATTATTTGTTACGATTACACACATGCAGGCTCTATCCTCGTGTGAGCTAACACTCCCCAAAGGGGACGCGTTATTTGACATCAATGGCGGCTCAACACCAGCGTTGAAACGGATATACCTGAGAATTAGCAGCACGTAAGATGATCTTTGTGATCGTAGAGATGTAGGAATTGCACACGAAACGTATGTGGACTGATTAATCAATGTCATACCCCCAGTGGTGTAAAGTAACTAAGTACATTTACTCAAGTACTGTACTTAGGTATTTCCAATTTTCAGTACTTTTACTTCTACTCCACTACATCTCAGAGGCAAATATTGTACTTTTACTCCACCACAATTATTTGACAACTTTAGTTACTAGTTACTACATATTTTGATTATTATTACAAAACATACATTAACCACTTCAGCCCTATATACATTTCGGCCATTTGAAAATTGCACATCTACAAGCTCACAATGCGTCAATCGTGACACATTGTGAGCTTGTAGATCTGCTATTTTCAAAAGATTTTTAACATATGAAAACTGGAAATGGGATATTCTGCATAAATAGTACTTTCTACTTTTTGTACTTTAAGTACATTTTGATACCAATACTTTTGAACTTTTACTCAAGTACATTTTTATTTTCGGACTTGTACTTGTGACAGGGTATTTCTACAGTATTTCTGTAGTATTGATACTTTTACTTAAGTAAAAAGATTGGGTACTTTTTACACCACTGCATACCACACACCACCACCCCCCCCCATCCTGTCTCTCCATAAGAGACATGCATACCCTTCTCATAATGTTCAATTAGTGTTCACTGTTTAAAAAGCTTGAAATACCGTAGCATTAGAAAGATGGGGGTCCTATTTCTAAACATTATGTTAAGCGGCCTTGTGTAATATTAATTGTTTATTTCATTTATTTTAAATTACCCCACAATCAAAAGTGTTTGCGTGTTTCTTACATGTGCCGATATGACATCAATAACATTCTGCCATTTGGTGCATTTTGCCCACAGCAGTTTTAGGAACAACAAAAGGTATCCATTCTTATTCTTTTCAGCATAGTGCATACCTGGTATTGGAATGAACCCCTGGTGTTGCTGTTTCACTGGCATTGTGATAGATAGGGAGGCTGAAGCATTCACAAAAAGAAAAAAAAAATCCCACAATGAAACGTAGCCTGTTGCAACTTTTGAGAAGGACCTTGGGGCAATTCAGTGATAAGCATTTCCTCCCCAACACAATGCACGATTCTTCTTTGGGTACAACTCACTGCCTATCCCCATATCCTATGACAGCCTTTCCCCCAATCATGATGTCATCCAATGTACTCCTCTGCCCTTGTTTTCTCTCCGTCCCATAAATGTTTGACAAGGCAGTCTTGTTATGGGGGAATGAGGAATGTTATTTTTTTCCCACTTTTCAAACTTCCTCAGGTACATTGTCTGTCACCGGTCCTTCAATAAATAATGTCTTGTAGCAATGTTTGCCCATACAGTGAAGCCTCTTGACATGAATATGAATAAGGCTTTGACATGACATGGGGTAATGAGACATGTGGCAGTTGTGACAGTCATATAGCAGACAGTTGGTATGCTTGCCTATAGTTCGGTACAGTACACCCTGCAATCAAACTTCTGAATAGACATGCCTTGCAGAGAGAGGAGCTTTTCAAAACCCAGCACAAAACTTGTCCACAGCAAATTACTATGGCACAGCCTTAAAAAAATCGTCCGAGAGTCGAGGGGCATTCAGGCCAGCCACTCCATACATTATAGGGACGACACGACACACAATGAAATGGCACCATGGCCAGGGAAAAAGATAGAGTAATTAATTCTAATTGGGACAGTTCTGCAGGGGGCGAGGAGAGAAGGGAGAGAATGGTTGTTCCAGAGCAGTGTTTTTTTGATGGAGCCAGAACCCCATATGTTACGCTCAGGAGCAACATCTGTGCCCAGTGCTTGCGGAGGAATCCCCTGGCAGTAAAGAGAAAGAAAAAAAACTTCACTACAGGAGAGGAGAGGAGAGAGAGAGACAGATATCCGCAAGAGATGGTGAATAAAACATAGTAGTGTGCCAGCCCCGCAACAAATATCCATCCTAATTGGGCCACAATTGTATTAAACTAGCTATTATGTAGCAATTATATTTGTTTAAGCCCCAGCTAGTTGCAGACAGGTTTTGATGTGACTAATTAAAACTGGTGAGCAGAAAACCCCCAGAAGAACGTTAGCCTAAGAGCCCTGAGCATCATGGCTGTATTTAGATGTGTTTCATTCAAGCAGCGTTTTTTGGGACGAGGTTTATGTTTTGTTTAGGTTTTTCCACAAAATAATTAACCAAAACAGTTGCTTTACATCCAAATTACAGCTTTTACAGCTTAGACCAGCACAAAAAAAACATATTTATATACTCAACAGTATTCCCACATACATACAGTAGAAAATACTAAAAATCATGAATCATGAAAGGAAGGTAGACCTTTATTATCTTGTGGGGTGGGGGATTCAGTTTCTGCTTCACCCAGCTGATGGCTGCTCAGATGCTCAGGTAGAGCTGTAATTGCAATTGTCTTGCTCAGGGACCCTTCGCCATGTATACTGGACAGGCCAGACAGCTTCTCTAAGCTATACCCTCTAAGGCTGTCCCACATTTGGATTGTGGGGTTGCATATTCTTGGGCAATGACAAATGCCTGCATGGGTGATAATCTATAGTTATATAGAATATTATATTTAAATTATATATACAATATTCAATATTTAACAACATGTATGACGTCAGTTGATCAATTCTTGTTCCTATGAAATGACATGTTATTAGTCTGCAGTCCATTGTCTAATATTGAAAGCTACAGTATATTTGTAATAATAATAATAATAATCTATATATTTATTTATTTATTAACACACTGATAAAGGGCCAAAATCTACCCTTCAGAAGAACTTATCAAGAGGCACTGTTCCAACACTAGCCGCACTAGTCCCTGGGCCAACTAGACAACTGTGCTCCTTGGAGCGCAGATCTCCGCCTGGCCTGGTTGCCTACCCAGGGCTGTGTCAGATGTGGGTTTGCGGCGCCCCCCTATGGGCAGAAGTGAAAACGTTTTCTGGAAGTGCGCTCTATAGAGGCCCCTCAACGTGCTATTCCAATTTGGCTGTGATTGGATGTTGAGCTCATGACATACAGCATTTTTGTAAGAAATGGGCACTGCCAACAAAAAGGTAAACGCAATTATAGACAAATAGTAAGGAGTATCAAAACCCTGTTTGACTGTCATTGTCACATGACTCACAAGACTCATTTTTGCCTAATTTGGTAGAAAATAAATCACGTTTCTCCATGAAACAGTGACATAATTATGTAGCATTTATGGTGGGCGTAAGTGAAATAGCTTTTGGCGCTGCATTGTTTAGATGTGTGCTTCAGAAGTGGGGCAGATCGGACCATGATTTGTGGCATTTTGTTATGATGTGTGGCATTTCTTGGTCATGATTTGTGGCATTTTGTTGTCATGATTTCTGGCATTCTTTGTTCGATTTGGAAGCCAACATGAAGGCCAGGAACTTCCCTTGGTCCCTCTTTTTTCCCTGTTCTCCCCTGCGGGATGGCACCCTCTGTAACAGCACCTGTGACAGCTCTTTATTCCTGGGATGCTGGCTCTCCACTTGGAGGCCCAGATGGACTTGGCCAGAGAAGCCGGCTGACCGTTTATCAGTCCTTCATTATAGTCTATTCAACAGCCTTCAACAGCCTTCAACAGCCTTCATGCACAGACCCTGTGTTATGTTGATAGACTGAGGAGGCATAGGGTCCTGGTGATCGATGGGAATGATGATGATTATTATGATTTTTACTTTACTGGAGTATTTCAAATGTTCTGTACTTTTACTTCTACTCCACTACATCTCAGAGGCAAATATTGTACTTGTACTCCACTGCAATTATTTGAAAACTTTAGTTACTAGTTACTTTGTAGATTTTGATTATTATTACAAAACATACATTAATCACTTCAGGCCTATATACATTTCGGCCATTTGAAAATAGCCGATCTACAATCTCAAAATGCATCGTATCGCGACGCATTGTGAGCTTGTAGATCTGCTATTTTCAAAAGATTTGTATACATTTGAAAACTTGTGAAATGGGACATTCAGCATAATGAGTACTTTTTACTTTTGGTACTTTAAGAACATTTTTATACCAATACTTCTGTACTTTTACTCAAGTAAATGTAGAATTCCGGACTTTTACTTGTAACAGAGTACTTCCACTTCCATTGATACTTTTACTTAAGTGAAACATTTGAGTACTTTTTCCACCACTGGTGAACGGCCCATTAGATGGTGCCAGAGGGCGAGTCGACATGGGAGTTTGTGATGCATCAACCAGAGATGATGACCCAGAATGAGGGTGGAATTTCAGGAGAATCTATGTGTGGAGCTGAATCTTCTCACTGTGGTTAACTGATAACCAGTAACCCCAAAGGATCAGTGAGATAATAATGTGCCATGCCTGCATCCATCCAACTGCAAAGGTCATTTTAAAAACCGTGAGCAAAAGACGAGGTATATCCACAAAACAGCCTGCCGTCCCAGAATCAGTGAGGGGTAGTGACGTACGTTATTGGTTCTGGTTTCCCCCAAAAGAACAGCTGAAAGCTTACAAGCAGGAGCAGGATTGGGAAAAGGAAAACAATATGGCTCACCACTAATTACAGCCCTCTCAGGAGGAGATGAAAGAAACTGGCCCGGCTGGCCACAATATATAGGCAACACTCTCCCATTCTTCTCTCTTTCTCTGTCAAGGGAATAACCTGGTGTTACCCTAGTTGCATGGGCACAGCGGGAGGCATGGGCAGGCAAACCTGGACCGGGGAGAGTAATTAGTAAGTAAGTAAGAGTAATGAGAGAGTGACGTAGCAGCCAAGCAGAGAAGAGAGCTCGAGAGTATTCGGCAAAAAACTCTGCGCTCTGATCCTATTTGGCTATTTCTCTCTCTCCTGTGTACTCTGATGCGATTGTCAATTCTGGTAGCAGCAAATCCAATCCCTCTGTCAACTCACGGGAAGCCAACTCATCTTTTATTTCATCGGACAGGCTGCTGCCAAGATGGAAAATTCTACAGTATCAATTCTGCCTCTAATAAAAAATCATTCCTTTTATTCTTATTATTTTGCAATGTTTGTCGGTTCAAACTACTTAAAGGGATAGTTCACCCAAAACATTATTTTTTTTTCTATCTATTAGCCACCCAAAGGAGACTTGAATTCATGGATATTTTTTTTGTTTTTGTCACATTCCTAAGACAATAATTTGATGACCAGTGGACCGGTAGGCAGCTGTTCCAGTAGGAGACACAAAGGAGACTCTTTGTGTCTCCTACCAGAACCGCTGCCAGTCATCAAATTATTGGCTTAGGAATGCGACAAAAACAAAAAGATATCCATGAATTCAAGTCTCCATGGGGTGACTAATCGATAGGAAAAAAGTCATTTTGGGGGTGAACTATCCCATTAAGTCTGGTTTGGTGTTAAGGAGGTGCACATCCTGTAGGAGCTACTGTACTAGCAGGGTTTCTAGAGTCTTATTAAAGACATGCCTACTAATACCTCATCTCAAATCACACTCATTATGTAATTACGCAGTGATTATGAAACAGTGACACATTTTCCTATTCAAAGCAGAAGTGAGATTTGAGTATTACATTTGTTCACAACTTGCAGTGGTGGAAAAAGTACTCAAATTCTGTAGTCTGTACTCTGTATTCTGTAAAAGTACCAATACTGCAATATAGAAATACTCTGATACACGTAAAAGTCCAGAATTCAAAATGTACTTGAGTAAAAGTACAAAAGTATTGGATCAAGATGTACTTAAAGTACCAAAAGTAAAAGTACTAAAATATTTGAAAATAGCAGATCTACAAGCTCACAACGCAAGCTTATTTTTTGGTGGAGTGCCCTGGGTGCTTCAAGCAAAATATAGTTACGCATTTTGAAATGAGCCCCACTCATCGATGTCACTTTTGATCCTCCTGGCAGGGGTTAGCGTTTGGGTTAACCCTAACCCTGACAACCCGGTCAATTACGACCTTTTTTGTTTTGAAACCAAAACAAAAAAACACATGGGTTCCCGAGGCTAATTACGACCTGACTTTGAATTAACTCATATGACACAACGTTCGAGCAAAGCAACTGTTTATCGGTTTGAACGCTACAGGCGTCAATGAACACTCCGGACACGTAGTAAAAAGCAATCTGGACATGATATCCAAAGCACTCCTCTGCTAAAAAAAGAAGAAAAAAAAAAACGCTTTCTATGGACACACTGCCCCTTGCGGTTGCCCAAAGTCCAGTAACATTGCTGTCTTCTGGCTCAGGTCATTAGAGGCGAGCGGCACACTGGTGAACTCACGGTACGGTAGAGCAACGAGCTATGAAAGGGAAATTAATTGGACCCCAGTAAAGAACAGATTAACCGGGATGGATGATCCAGTCTGCACAACAATTATGTCCGGGTCTGACATCATTTACACGACGTGGAAATCAGCAATAACGGCAATAAGGATTTTGCTCCACAACATCTCCTCTGATTGAGCCCACGGCATAATAGTAATACTCTTATAGGCTCCAGCCACTCGACAGCACTGCTGTGCTTATCAGAAAAGGCACAAATTAATTTCGCTCCAACTTGGTGAATCCCTGCTGAATCGTAGTGTACCATACAATGCTGCATTGCAGTGGTTCCCCAACCTTTTCTGACTTGGAAATATTGAAAGTGTTAGGTGGCCCACCCATCTCACCACTTAAGTGGTCAAGATGGGTGGACCGTGTGCGTTTTCAGAGCGTGATTATTTTAATCAATCAGTCAATCTATCACAGTATCAATCAATGAAAACTCACTTTTTAAGGTTTTAACCCATTAAGAAGTTTTCTGAAAAACCTATGCTGCTATATCAGTGGTGCTCAAACTTTTTCATGTCAAGGACCCCCAACATTATACGCATTTGGCCGCCAAGCCCCCCATCTCTAAATATGTTGTTCCAGGCCCCCCCCCCAGAAGTAAATCATTTTCTAGATTTTTCAAAAATAGCAGATCTACAAGCTCATTGCGCGGCACTCTGTGCCGTGCTATGAGCTTGTAATACTGCTATTTTTGAATAGCTAAGGTATAAAATAATGGTTTAAGTCGTTACACAGATGCGTTCCCGGATTGAATGGCTTAAAGAAAAAAACATATAAATCACTGTCTCTCTCCCTCCAATCATCAGTGTTCTTTTTTACATATTTTTCTAAAAATGCTAATTATATTATCATTAAAATGTTAGTGTATATGACAACTATTACAATATCATCAACGGGCCCACCAGTGGGCCCTAGCCGGCCCACAGGTTTTGGAATACTGGAGTACAGCTATACTCGATAGCACCGCTCTGTTTATCATCATAACCGGCACAGATTAATTTGCTCTATAACTTGGTGAATCCTTGGTGAATGGTATATATAGTGTACCGTACAATAACACTGTACTGATGGAATGATGTACTGTGGCCAAGGGTAGACACGTGGGAGGCAGTACATTCTCACAGAAGCCTGAGCTGTCAGGGCTCATCCCACACTGACGCTGGTGCCATATTCCACCCGGAGTTCAAGGATTCGTTAAATTAGTTTGGGGGATCCCAGATCGACCTTGCATTTGGGTACAGAAAATAATAGTTCTAAGACGAGGCACGTGGTTTCACTCCTCCAAACTCTTACTGCTGCTGAAGCCGAGGGTTCAGCTTTCTGTACACGCACAGAAAAATAAAAGGTGCCAACTGGAACCAAAAACTGGTTCTTCAGAGTGCATGATGCTATTCTGGTTCCAGAGAGAAACTTTCAGACGAATGGTTCTATTAAATCTTATTACACTTCATCGGCTGGGGTCTCCCAGGGCTCGATGCTTGGTCCACTCCTTGTTTCCCTCTATACCAAAATCTCTTTGTGGAAAATAGCCGATCTGCTATTTCCGGTGAATGTTCGCCTATTAGGAAATTGGGATGCTAGGGTTTAAGTTGTCAAAGAACCATTGTCCTTGGTCCTTTAACAACAACAATTCAATCCCAAAGAACTTTGCAAGGTTCTCTTGAACCATATGGGGAATATGAGGGACTATTCACTAAATTAAATGGATCTTTAGGTGATGGATCTTTGTGGAACCATATAGCCTTTTAATAAGCCTAATAATAACAGTAATAATTAGATCCCTCTTGACTGAAGAAAGCAAAGAAACCGGGATTCTCAAAAGCTCCAGTCATAAACTCAATTATAATGTTACAGTAAATGAGAATTCACAGTGGAACTCAGTGAACGTTTTAAGCTGGTAATGAAAGAAGGAAAGAAAGAAAGAAAAACATACTGTACTTTCAAATGACATACTTCCAGGCAATTATGGAAATCTTTAATGATCAAAATACTTAATATCTCAAAATCTATCTAACACTGCATTCTCTCTCTATCACGCAATCAGCACAGCTAGACTTTTGCATGGGCGCAGCTACACGTTTAAATATTGTTAATAAAACCCCTCATTGTTTCAGGACGCTCGGAGTGCTCCGTGTGGGGTTAAGCGCTTATACGTGCAGCGCTAGCCCATGTGTACTGTGGACCGCAGCTCCGTCGTGCAGTGCCAGACATAATAACGTGAGTGATTACGGCTCATTACGGTAACCATAGACACTTCCCTAGTTTGTTTATGTTGTCGCTGAGTGGTTTGGCTCCCAATTACTACATCTATTGTTGGGGGAATACGGGAGGAATGCTCACTTAATCTTAAGAAAATCCACCATCCGCTTGGGTTGAGAGTGACAGTATGTGGGAAGTGAGAGTGAAGAGGAGTTGTCATGCAGCGAGAGAAATCCGCACATTAGTCATAAACATCCTCAGACCATCTCCCTGCTGTTGACAAACACAATAAACACCATACCCGTACGTTTGAGATAGACGTTGCAATATGCATAATTGGCGAGTTACTTACGGGGGGAAAGCATTATGCTTAAAGACACCATTTAATCACTATGATGGAGATTACCCTGCATAAACAGTGTGTACTTAGCATTTTTCTGTAATGTAGTACAGCAGGCAATAGCAATATAATAACTTGTTGGCCTAGTGTTGCGTTGGACACAATTCAAGATAAACAGCGACTAGCTACTTCCCCAACATTGTTGGACAGTTAAAACATTATATATTAAAAAAATCATCCTTCTGCTGGTGTTTGGTTTAATATTTTGGACATGTTTTCATTACAAAAGCCCTGAAGTACATTGTGAGCACATGTTAGAATGACGTTTTAGTGACAAAGGAGCCCCGCCGAGCTAACACCCAGGAATCATATGTCAACTACTGTGGTGGCTAGGGGATGATGATATTTCAAATTACCCCCTAAAAAAAGATCGATGCGGCTCTGCATGGACTTGACTCCCTAAAGAGGATTATTCCTGTTACAGTTTTTTGTTGCAGAAGGTTTTCTTGTCAAGTAGAAAATCCATACCAGGATTATGCGTTAATGCCCATAACTGCTGATGGACATACGGTAGCTGCTGAGAGTTTAGCTCGCCGCTTATTCCTCCCTCGTCTTTTCCTTGTCCTCTCTCTCTCTCTCTCTCTCTCTCTCTCTCTCTCTCTCTCTCTCTCTCTCTCTCTCTCTCTCTCTCTCTCTCTCTCTCTCTCAGTGGTGGAAGAAGTGGTGGTAGATAGTTTACTTAAGTAAAAGTAGCAATACCGCAATATCAAAATACTTTGTTACAAGTAAAAGGCCTGTGTTCAAAATGTTACTTGAGTAAAAGTGCAAAAGTATTGGCATAAAAATATACTTAAAGTACCAAAAGTAAAAGTACTAAAATGTTTGAAAATAGCAGATCTACGAGCTCACAACGCGCCGCGATGCAACGCGCTGTGAGCTGGTAGATCGGCTATTTTCAAATAGCCTATGTATAAACTAGGGCTGAAGTGGTTAATGTATATGTTTCATAATAGAATAATTCATATCTGCAAAGTAACGTGTGACTAAAGTTTGCAATTAAATGTAGTGGAGTAAAAGTACAATATTTGGAACCGGGATGTATAGTGGAGTAGAAGTAAAAGTATTGGAAATTGGAAATACTCAAGTAAAGTACAAATAACCTCAACCTAAAAAAAAACTAAGTACATTTACTCAAGTACAGTACTTGAGTAAATGTACTTAGTTACTTTCCGCCACTGCTCTCTCTCTCTCTCTCTCTCTCTCTCTCTCTCTCTCTCTCTCTCTCTCTCTCTCTCTCTCTCTCTCTCTCTCTCCCTCCCTCTCTCCTTCTCTCCCTCTCCCCCTTCTCCTTCTCTCTCCCCCTCTCCTTCTCTCCCCCTCTCCTCTCTCTCTCTCTCTCTCTCTCTCTCTCTCTCTCTCTCTCTCTCTCTCTCTCTCTCTCTCTCTCTCTCTCTCTCTCTCTCTCTCTCTTTCTCTCTATCCCCCCTCCCTCCCTCCCTCCCCCTCATCATCAGTGTTTTTCACTATTGATTGCCCACTGGCCTCTCTCTTTCATTATGCATTCTCTCTCCCAGCACTCCCCGTTTCGCAGGCTCTCTCTCCCAGGTGGGTTTGTCAAAGACACACATGCAGCCCGGGCAGCAGTGTGTGGCTGCTGCGGCGGAGCGTCAGAAATCCATACAGGTCAACCTCATGTCACCCTGTCACTTCTAATCAGTGGCCAGGCTGAGCGGGAGAACCGAGTGACAGGGCCTTAGAGGTAGAGGATGCGCCTCTTGTCTCTACGGCTGCTGCTCTGCTGCACACCGCCGGGCACGGCCGGTTCAATACCGCCGGATATATATATATATACTGCCATCATTGACAGAGACTCATTATTATCGATGCGTTAGTTGTGGCAGTGGTGCTTGATGAGACTTAATCCCTAGTGCTAGGCCTAGCCCTGAATGTGTTTATGCGTTTACGTTGACTTGTAATGTGTTCTGTATACCCTGAAGAAACGTTGGTTTTTATTACTCTTCATTTCTCTGCGTCCAGAATAAAATATTGGCACTTTGGCTACCAGTGTGTGCTAGGGGTGGGTTCAATTCATCGATATAACGTCAATAATCGTATTGTATTCCTTGCCGATAATCGTATCGATACAGAGGCTACCAGATCGATACGGCAGGAAATGCTGACTGATATGTGACGCGGCTTTAAAAAAAACAGCAATAGTTTCTGCCCGACAGTGACGATATACATTATTAAAAATCTTTTTTCCATCAAAACATTATTTATCTCTATTTGTATTTATTTCCTTGCTTTTTATTAGTTTTTCAAATTGATTTAGAAACTTTACATTTTCTGACAATATATTGTCATCAATGTGGTCAATAGGACTCTGAAAAAGTAAATGTAGTCGGATTACGCATTGATCATGAGGTTCCTGTGCACAGCTTTCCTCATCATCCATCTACTCCCGGGTTCATTAGAAAAGCAACAAAAGTTGCATCACTCACTGGCTTGTTTGCCTGAGTGGAACTGTGTGCAGCTTATTATTTTGTGACATCAGATTTTCAGGCTGCTATGGCCTTCAAATCTAGTTTAAAGTTGTCTCTATGTATTTGGGCAGTGTTGCCAGATTATGTGAGAGAAACGAGCAACCAGGTCTAGGAAAACCAGCCCAAAAGAAGCTACTATGGGCCACATGAGTACTTTAACATGTACATCGGCTATTTGAAAATAGCAGATCTACAAGCTCACAACGCGCCGCGATGCGACGCCTTGTGAGCTTGTAGATCGGCTATTTTCAAATAAAATCTTGCGGGGAAATTATAATAAGCAGATCTGGCAACCCTGCCCACACACAGTCCAACGTCCATCCACAAGACAATTTTAATATAAGATTAAGGCAAGTCGTGTTGGCATTGGTAGCAAGGGCAGCATAACCATGTTATTGACATTGGAAGGGGGGGGGGGATAACGCTTTAGATATATCTAAAGCTCCACTGCTTTAGATAGAGCGGTAGAGCGCTCGCCTGCTATGCTCGACTGAGCGTAGCAGTTGCACGGCTTGCGGTGGATGAGTGCTAATCTTGTATTGAATTTACCAGAAGAACAATGGCTGACCTTGATCATTTTAATTTGATACTCACAGAGATATCAGAGATTTAGGAATAGTTAGAAAGGTGGTGAACAAACGGGAAAAAATCAGCAACAGTTCCTTTAACTGGGTTTATAAAAGGAGAATATATCTAACATATTTCCTACTGTATGTAACAGAGTGGTTCACTACCTCAGCCTGATGGCCTGAAACTCTAATATCTCCCCCGAGTGATAGGGAATTCCCTTTGGCTTAGCGGTTAAGATGTTGGCTTTCCACGCGGGAGACCCAGGTTCGAATCCCGGGCGTTACATGTATATTATGGGGGCAGATTGGCCTTTTCTCAGTACTGGCCTGGGTGACACACTTGTCCCCCCCTCCCCCCAAAGAAAGCACGGTTACACCCATGATCGGTATGACTTTATAATGCTTTGCCCGGGCTTAAATGTTTGTTATTTTGTCCTTTGAAGAAAGATTCCTCCTCATCAGGCGATACGCCGCCGCCACACGTTTTTGCACAACAATAAACGACACACAAAATGGTTGGGCTCGTAACATTGTAATCAATGGGATGCAGAGGGGGGATCGGGTTGCCTCCGTGTCTGTCTGGGAAGCCTTCCCACGGAAGGGCGAGTCTCCAAAGCAGGCCATCGGTTGCCCCCGCCCCCCCTGCTTTTTTAGAGGAAAACAGGCCGCAGTTTAGAGATCATGGGTGTTGCAAACTTAAAGGAGTTTGAAAACACTAGCAACAAACACAAGAGGGTCAAAAGGAGCAAATCCGGCCCCTCTATTCTCCCCGGCGTCATTGTGTACACCGTTGCAGCCAGCTCCACACGGTGTGATGTTCATTGTGCGCCGTGCAGCCATGAGCTCCACGGTGTGATGTTCAGAACGCTGCCAATGAAAAGAGAGCTTGATTTTCACAGACCGGCTGACCTGCAAAGAGAGCAGGTGTGTCTCAGATACTGTTTCACACACTTCTGTTTTCTTCTCTTTTTTTTCTTCTCTCTCTCTTCTCTGCTGCGCCGCCTTCACTTAGCAGCTGACGATACCACCAGCCTGATCCAAGCCCTTTATCAGCAGTATCGTAACTTAAGTACATTTACTCAAGTACTGTATACTGTGCTCAAAGTGCAATTTTGAGGCACGCTTTTACTTTGCCTGAGTATTAATTTCCGTTTCTTTACTTCTGCTCGACTACATCTCAGAGGCAAATGTTGGTACTTTTTTTTTACTCCGCTACAATTATTTGACAGCTTTAGTCTACTTTGCAGATATTATTACAAAACATGCATTAACCAATGAAGCCCTATTCTATATTTTGAATATTCGGAAATAGACGATCGACAACCTCTTAGCGTGTCACGATGTGGCGCATTGTGAGCTTGTTTCAAAAGATTTGTAGTACTTTTACATTTGGTATTTTAAGTATATTTTAATGCCAAATGTTTTACTAAGTAAAAGTATCAATACTGAAATGTAGAAGTACTCCGTTACAAGTAAAAGTCTGGAATTCTAAATTTACTTGAGTAAAAGTACAAAAGTATTGGTATCAAAATCTACTTCGAGTTCCAAAAGTAAAAGTACTAAAATGTTTGAAAATTGGAAATACTCCAGTAAAGTAAAAGTACCTCAAAATTGTCCAGTACTTGAGTAAATGTACTTAGTTACTTTACACCACTGCTAAAAACAATCTGAGCACTTCTTCCACAGTTCAGCTTGGTTTCATGTCTCCTCTCGCCCACCTTTTTCTTTTTTTTTCTCCCTCTCTCCCTTCAAATCATGTCTTTTTACTGGCTTTGAGAGTAACTCAAGATGGCTACAAGACAGATACGATAACAGCACCCGGAAACTAACATCAATAACCCAGCTAGAGATCAGCCCGGCGATACCTTGTTTTGTCACTCTCACTAAACCGTTTCCGTTGAGCGTGTAATATTATGCCAGCACAATGATCCACATAAAAAACACTCTCATATTTCCACCCAAAAGGGCTTTGCAGGGGGAAACACACGATCCTTTCCTGTAACATAAGGTGAGGAAACAACCATTTTGGTCTTTTGTAAAGCAAAAGAAAATCATATGGAGAATAATATCCTTTCACTGGCCTCAGGTAGTTTTGGTTGTACAGCAAAGGGCCCTACAGCACAACAGTACACATTGTTAGAACAAAAAGAAAAGAACATGTTTATGGCAGTTTTCCCACCACATTTCTCATGTCTTGTTAATAATTTCCTGGCATAATTGAATGTTATACCTTTATTGTGTGTTGTGTGTTATAGTTAATGCGTGTTGACAAACTTCTCAATTTCTTACTTGTTCTCCCACCCAACAGCAAAAATATGCGTAATATTGTTTTTCAAAATATTTGAAAAATTACTCAAAGATGTGTTTTTTTTAGTGAATGGGGGAACCTTTAGAGACTTACTTTGTGTTTTCCATACTGGAGATGGAGTTACATGTTATCCAAAATAGACGTGGGCCTGGGTAGTGAATTGTACTGTAACTTCCAACGATAGAGCAGCGTTGATTTCGTCGACTAAAACTATGACGAAAAATGTTCGTCGACTACCTTTTTTCACTGACGAAAACAAAGCCACGATGACTAAAACTATGACTAAATATACTGACAATTTCGTCAACAAATAAAAACTAGACTAAAATGTCAGAGAGGGACGAGTGGAGAAGAGATCCAGTAGAACTAAAAGACAAGTCATTTTATGTTTGGTTGCGCTCGGTTGTTGTGCTGCGACGCGGTGTGAGCTTGTAGATCGGCTATTTTGAGCTTGCAACCAAGTGTAAAATCAGCCATTACGACGCCATCAAGGTCTGCCAAAATACATTTTAGTCGGCTAAATCAGCTGTAGATTTAGTCGACTATAATCTTATGATATTTAGTCGACTAAAACTAGACAAAAACAAAAACTTTTCAGATGGCTAAAATGTGACTAAAACTAAATGGAATTCTATTCAAAAGACTATGACTAAAACTAAATCAAAATTTGCTGTCAAAATCAACACTGCGATAGAGTGTGTAGTATATTTGATAACATAACATACATATTGTTAGTATTATTTATCTTCATAAGTCTACAGGTAGCCTACTGTCAGACACAGGAGTGTATTCAGAGGTGCCTTTTGGTCTGAGCTGGTTGGGGATACAATTAACATTCTCTTTGTTGTTTAGCTGGGAGACAGAGGTCTATGCATCTGTCTCCATCCCCTTTCCTGCTTCATACAGGTGCAAATTGAATCAGGGGGCTCGAAGGGTGATCTATTGTTTGTGCCGGGTGGGGGGGCTCACCTTTGAAGCTCACACACCCACATGTACCTTCTCTAGATCTCTCTGTTATATAAACTGTACCGAAATGCATCTTAGTGTGTGACACTCAGTAGCCGGCAGGCTGACTGAGAGGACCTCAGGGTCCATGGGAGCTGTTTTGTACTGTTTTGTACTTATGCAATAAATCGGATGCAAGTAACCTCACTAACTAGTGATGACTCCTTCATTCTACAACCATTCATTCTCATCTCTGGGACAACAAACTTAACTGCAATATGGCGTTGTTGGCAACTACAAAAGCAATAGAAACCTTTAAGTCTGTGGTTTTCAGATACTACAAGTGTTAGCAGACACATCCAAGCAGCTTTTCATGACATCTCGTCTGTGTGTGTCTGTGACGCTTCACGTGTGCAAAAACAATCTTGAGGGGGAGCCAGAGATTCAGCCGCCTCTGGCAAAAGGGTAACAGTTTGCCTTTTTCTGTTCATATTATCGTTGCGTGAAAACCTTGTATGTCCCAAACCATTCCTTTTTATTATTATATAAAAAAACAATTAAAAGTGTGAAAACTTGTAGATCTGCTATTTGAACAATTTTTGTGCGAAACACTTGTATGATGAAGTAGGGCATGCATGTACGGGGGAGGAGGAAAAAAAACTGGAAAAAGTTGAAATATGGAGATGGGAGGTTTCTGAACTGTACATAAATCAGGCTACTGTGCTGCGTACGAACAAAGGTCGTCAGCAGTGTTTGTTCAACCGAGTATTTCTTTATAATTCCCTCACTGTACAGTATGCTTCTTATCTCTATAGCTGTACATTTCCTTTGGGGTTA
Source organism: Gymnoscopelus braueri (assembly GCF_963280865.1). NCBI lineage: Eukaryota > Metazoa > Chordata > Actinopteri > Myctophiformes > Myctophidae > Gymnoscopelus > Gymnoscopelus braueri. The sequence goes on along the minus strand of NC_137623.1, from coordinate 46,196,392 downwards.
TGCAGCATGTGATGGCTGACGAACTTATCTCTGTGTGTGTGTGTGTGTGTGTGTGTGTGTGTGTGTGTGTGTGTGTGTGTGTGTGTGTGTGTGTGTGTGTGTGTGTGTGTGTGTGTGTGTGTGTGTGTGTGTGTGTGTGTGTGTGTGTGTGTGTGTGTGTGTGTGTGTGTGTTTTTGTGTGTGTGTGTGTGTGTGTTTTTGTGTTTTTGTGTGTGTGTGTTACTACTACTTACTGTTTTATGGTTTTAAATTATTTTAAGAGATAAGCTTACAATTGGGAAAGATACAGGTTAGGATTAGACATTTAGAAGTTAGATTTAGGGGTTAGGGTTATGACTGATCGCGCTGGTATCACGCACCATAAGTAGCCGATCTACAAGCTCCGGCTTCGGCATTAACGTTAGGGTTAAAAGTTTCACAAAAAAAAAAAAAAATACAATTCATTTAATGACATTCATGAAATTGCCCTCCTAAAATGTTGATGTCCTCACAAGTATAGTAATAATACAAACATGTGTGTATGTACTGTATGTGTCTAAGCCAGTGGTTCTCCAACTTTTTTATGTCAAGGACCCCCAAAATTATATGTATTTGGTCGTGGACCCCCATCTCAAAATATTTAGTTCCAGGGACCGCCAGAAGCAAAGATTTGAGTTACAAATGTTCGCTTTAAAAATATATATATTCAAAGATTTGCTCAAATTTTGCAAAGCTTGTTGATCTGCTATTTTTGAATAGCCAAAGTATAAAAGGTTAAAGTGGTTAAAATGATTGTGACGCCATATTAAAACATTTTACTGGGGACCCCCTTGGTACCCCTTCAAGGACCCGGGGGCCACTTTGAGAATCAACACTGCCGTAGGGTGCATAATGATGACATCAGGACTCAGGAGGAGTTCCAGAGCTCCAGTTGTGTCTGACGGACCCCCTGAGATCAGCTCTGATCCAGGGAGACGCTCAGACGTGACTCACACTTTGATTTACTGCACCAGGCAGCCGCTGCCAGGATTGTTACTTTAACCCAATTTGTCTCAGGAACTCTGAGCTCTTCTCTCTGCAGCATGTTAGACCTAAAACATTTTTTCCTTTTCTCCATGGATAACACACTTCCACAGTGTGGGAGGGATGTGTAATGTAGGGCTGCTTATCCATGCTTCAATTAACCACTTGAGCCCTGGCATCCATTTTTTTTCTTGGCTTTTTGGGGGCTTTTTTTGTGGGGGGGGGGCTTTTTCTGCCTTTATCGATAGGAAAGTAGGCTGACAGGAAATGGAGAGAGAGATGGGGGGGTGACAGCAAAGGTCGTCGGGATCGGGAGTTGAACCCGCGACACGCTGTCAAGCTGGATTACCAGCGTATGTGGTATGCACCTGGACCGCTAGGCCAGCGGGCACACCAACCCTGGCATCCTTAATCGGTGGCGAAAATTTCAGCGAAAATAGCAGCTCACAATCTGTACGTATTGTACTTATGTACAATTTTGAGGTATTTTTTTACTTTACTGGAGTATTTCCCATTTTCAATACTTTCCGCTACATCTCAGAGGAAAATATTGTACTTTTACTCCACTACAATTATTTAAAAACTTTAGTTACTAGTTATTTTGAAGATTTTGATTATTATTAAAAAAATATACATTAACCACTTCAGACCTATATACGTTGGCTTTGCAACGTGTTGTGAGCTTGTACATCAGCTATTTTAAAAGGATTTCGTACACAATGATAACTTGTGAAATGGTACATTGTGCATAATGAGTACTTTTAATAGTAAGTATTTTTACTCTAATACTTCTGTACTTTTACTCAAGTCAATTTTCGAATACTGATACTTTTACTTGTAACAAAGTATTTCTACATTGTGGTGTTGCTACTTTTACTTAAGTACAAAATGTGAGTACTCACCACTGGGTAGGGTACTGGTTTACTTACTTAAGTGCATATAGAGGCGGTTAAGTGGTTAAACAGAAAAAGGCATGGACATGAAGTTAACGTCTTTGGACACGGCACAATAGTGTCGAGTATCGTTAAGCAGTTTGTACCACATACACGCCCGTCTGACTAACCTGTCACAATTAAACACACACACACACACACACACACACACACACACACACACACACACACACACACACACACACACACCAGTGGTGTAAAGTAACTAAGTACATTTACTCAAGTACTGTACTTAAGTACAGTTTTGAGGTATTTTTACTTTACTGGAGTATTTCCCTATATACATTTCAGCCATTTGAAAATAGCCAATCTACAAGCTCACAATACGTCGCAATGTGACCCATTGTGAGCTTGTAGATCTATTATTTTCAACTTGTTTGTTTTTTTACTTTTGAAAACTTGTGAAATGGTACATTCTGCATAATGAGTGCTTATACTTTTGGTACTTTAAGTACATTTTGATGCCAATACTTTTGTACTTTTACTCAGGAAAATGTTGAATTCCGGACTTTTACTTGTAACGGAATATTTCTTCATTGCAGTATTGACACACACACACACACACACACACACACACACACACACACACACACACACACACACACACACACACACACACACACACACACACACACACACACACACACACACACTGACACACCCAGCCACCTTTCCTCCCCCGCCTACACTCATTCACACACTCATTCACACACACACCCTCACACACCCACACAGGACACATCCCTGTATAATTAGCCAGAGGAGCCACTACTAGACAATAAGGCTGCCTCTCTCTCTCTCTCTCTCTCTCTCTCTCTCTCTCTCTCTCTCTCTCTCTCTCCCCGTCCCTCTCCCAGCTCCATGTGCTATGATGATGACCTCATTCTACCTGAGCCCGGCTCTGTCTCAGTGGACTCCTCTACAATGCCCTCAGGCCAGAGACGAGCGGTGCCAACCATAATCCTTCAAACACACTCACGCAAACACACGCACGCACGCACACAAACACACACACACACACACACACACACACACACACACACACACACACACACACACACACACACACACACACACACACACACACACACACACACACACACAGCTTCAGCCTTTATCTCCCAGACAGTACTTAGATGTTTTTTTTTACTTAAGTAAAAGTAGCAATACCACCAAATAAAAAACAACACAAAGAAACCTACAAGTAGAAGAACTGTGTTCAAGATATGACTTGAGTTGACTTGAGAGGGAAAAAAGTATTGACATCAAAATATGCTTACATTACCAAGGTAAACATTTTCGAGAAATAGACGATTTACAAGCTCACAACTCATTCTTATGTTGTTATTTTCAAATAGCCAAAGTATAACATATGACTTAAGTGGTTATTAGTTAATGTGTGTTTTGTAATAATAATCTAAATCTGCAAAGTGAACTAGTAACTAAAACTGTCAAATATTACATGTAGTGGAGAAAAGAAGTCCGAGATATCGTACAATAGAAATATGAAGTATTGAAAAATCGACATACTAAAGTAGGCTGATTAGTCACCCCTATTTTTTTTGTTCTTGTCTCATTCCTAAGCCAATAACTTGATGACCTGCAGCGGTTCTGCTAGGAGACACAAAGAGTCTCCTTTGCGTCTCCTTCCGGAACCGCTGTCTACCGGTCCACTGGCCATCAAATTATTGGCTTAGGAATGAGACAGAAATGAGAAAATATCCATAAATTCAAATCTCCATGGGGTGACTAATCAATAGAAAAAAAGTAATTTTGTTCGCGAACTATCCCTTGAGGTAAATATAGTTAGTTACCCAGACTTTAGTTGTCATCATCACACCTCCCCTCCACCCCCCCTAAGGCTCCCTGTCTGTCCTGAGCTCTCTAATCGCCACGTTAGCCACTCTGAAACACCCTTAAAGCCGCTAAACACTGTTTAGCTGCAGCCGGTCCCACGGCACCTAGTCTCGCGTAGCCAGACAACTATTCCACAATCTCTGAATGCTATATAGAGTCTGGAACTACAACTCCCGAAATCCGAGAGAGGAAACTGGCACTTCCGTTCACGAAAATATATTTTAAAATATCTTTACATTTTACTTTTTAATTTCCATTTCTGCTAAGCAGCAAGCTAAATACACTTGGATGATTTGTATTTATATTAGGATAAATTTGCGCGACTGTAAAGACGAAACGGAAGTGGGGAGGAGGCTTCACATCAGGTTTATATTCTAATCATGATCAGAGCTTCCGAGTCCCAGACTGTATGGCCGGAAACATTTGAAAATTGTGGGAGGCAACAGTCTGATCGCGAGACTACACTATGACTAGACTATGTGGTTAATTGGCCACAGGAAAGGGCTTGTTTGATCGTTAAAATCCATTAGATGGAATCTTAAGTGCTACCTTGCTAGTAAAGCCCGATAAAATATAAAAAAATCACACCCAGTGTGAAGTGGGCGGTGTGGTCACAGTGGTCATCACAGTGATGGAAGAAGTGATGGAAGAAGTGATGGAAGAAACCATAACTTAAAAAAAACAAATCTATGTTTTTTTTGGTGTGCAAATATCCAAACCTCACATATAGGGGCGGTTTCACCGCCCAAACATTTTCTGAAGTAATTCAAAGGCTAAAATAGGTCTAAAATTTAACATTGCATGTATAATAATGCATAATAATGTTATCAACCTTTTCTGTATCAGCTTAGTTATTTTTTTTTATCAATATCACAATGAAAACTTTTTCAAGGTTTTAAAGACTTTTTTTTTTAATACCTTGACTTTTTTTGTACATTATTATTATTATTATATTATTAAAATCTTAGTGATTTGACAGTTAGTTGTGGGCCCACTTGCGATGTCCTTCAAGCCCACATGTTGAGAATCACTGTAGTAGAATATGGATAAAATGGAATCTGCTGATATTTGTATGCTAGCAATATAATATTTATACGTTATTGTTATTCCACTCTCCTGCTCTGCCCTTCACTTGTCACTTCACCAGTCTGACACATAGCTTCAGTATGTATAGCTGCAAATACTCCACTTTGCATACCGATGCATTACTGTATCTTGGAAGTGCCTAGATCAGGGGTCTTCAATGTTTTTCATATCAAGGTCCATTATTGATTCGCCATTTGAGCCACAGACCACCATTTGTATGAGATTTAGACTTTGAATATTTTGTTGTCGTCGGATAAGATGTTGTCCACAATTCCATGCTGTATTGATGTTGGTACCAATAGGAGAGACAACAGGCAAATGTAAATAAAAGACAACATTAAAATGTACATTTCTATAACATATTTTTTTAGATTTTATGGAGGAGAAAGGTTCAGTCTACATCAGTGAAAACAGTGACAGTGAATAGGCACAGAGTGAGTTAGTGTCCATATAGACAGAAATTGTGCCATCTTATAATGAGCATAAAGGTAATTTCAGACGGGAAGCGGCCGACGCGCCTATGTAATTAATTTTCAGTGAGAGGCGGGCGTTTTTTTGGGACGTGCGGAGAAGTTGACTGGCGGTGAGGCAGGCAGGATCAGTCCCGTGAAATTCTCGCACTCGTGCTCGTTTGTGCGCACGCACGAGGGCAGCAAGAGCTGGATTGTGGTCCGCTTTTGTTTTCCCCACACAGGAGGACAAAACAACAATGATCGCGGCGCGATCCCCGCTGATCTGAGCGGTATCGCCCGCATCCACCGCTCCCCGTCTGTCACGACCTTTAGGGAGGACCAAGCATAGTAAAAAGTATGGACAACGTTACGCCCATAGACTCTACAGACTGTTAATGAAGCCTGGTTTTCAACTATTTCAAATCCGCCATCTTTCTTTATATCCTTTGCACTCGGAAATTAAAGCTATTGGTCGGGACCAGAGCGGGGGTGGGGAATGAATGCTATTGGTTGTGTAGCTTGTCAATCGAATCATCACAAGGTAGCCACGCCCCTCCTACAGCATATCATCTCAAGAGTTAAAGATCTATAAGGGTCCATATGGTTAGCAACTCTCCATCATTTAGCTGCGGGGACCACCTGGAACCCCCTGAAGGACCACTGGTGGTCCCCGGACCACTGGCTGAGAACCACTGGCTTAGAGCGTTCGAAATCTTATGTTGTATTTGTAGATGATGCGCTTCAGTGTCTTGTATGTGGCAAATAAACTCTATTTTGATTCCGATGTTGAGGAGTCTGGTTCCTGGAAGAGCAGGGAAAATCCATGTCTTTTTTTTTTTGTCATGCCATGGTTTTAGTAAAAGCCCAGGGATTACATCACTGTCGGAGCAGAACCTTCGGCGAGGCCGTAAAAGCTTGAAGTCATTATTAATATGTGGAAGTGTTTACATAGGAAGGCTAGCAAAACGCACAGAGAGGTGCTGCTCCTATTAGTCATGTCACTTTGACAGGTAAACAGCGCCGGGCGCTTGACTCACCCCTAATTAGTGTTTATTGAACAGTAAAACTTTTTTAACGGTTCTCGAAAACAGGAAAGCCCTGTAACATTAACTCGAGCGTTCCCCCAGTTAATGTTCTCGAGTGTAAACATTTTCCAGTTAACGTCATTGTTAGCCTTTGAGCGGAAATCAACTGTAACTCAAACAGAGTATTGTCAAATTAGAGCATTTTATAAACAATTACTGGAGCGGCGCGGAGCGCAGAGGGGTGGGGGGGTAAGGAAAAGCTTGGGAATCTAGCCATGCCCGTGTCCACATTATGTTTCAGGTAGTAAGTAATCCTCTTCTTTTTAGTGCGTTTAAGGTTTGGCGTCGCTGCCTTTCGCTGAGATCACCCCCTTTTTTCTTGGCAAGTTACAGTGGTGGCTGCTGTAGAACAAGCCTCTCTCCTATTACAAAAGACCGGGCTTAATAAGCATTCAGGCTATATCGGAGCTGGATTCAGTTTCTTCAGATCTTGGAAAACGCTGCCGTAAAAAAAAAAGGAAAAAGTAGCTGAAATTTACTGCTTTGCCCCCTCAGGTTTTTTCTTAAAGGAAGATTCCCCCGTGCGTCGGCTTCCTTTGCTCCGTGCCAGATATATCGCCTTGCACTCTTCGTCAGGCCTGTGGGAGGAATATGGAAATTGTACAGTAAGAAAGTTTAAAGGCAGGATAATTGGATTTGGGCCAGGGTGAGACACTCACCCCACCTCCTCCCCTCCTATACCCTCCTCCCCCCCTCATGTCCTGCAGCGCTACAGCTCCCAGTGCTGATCCAATCTACATGCCTTACGCACACTCAACACACACACACACACACACACACACACACACACACACACACACACACACACACACACACACACACACACACACACACACACACACACACACACACACACACACACCACCTTTCTTAATTGCCAGCCGGTGACATCAGTCATAAATGACGTCAGTGTCGTCCATGATTTATCTGTGACACATGACTCAAACAATTGGCCGATGTTTCATCCTGATCCAGATCCCCCATTGACTTCCATTATAAGATGATATAACATAATGTGAATAATAAATGCATGTGGAGGCACTTCTTCGGTACACAAGAAGGTTGGAGCTGACCGGTCCAGTCCAAGCTTAAAGGAACACTTCGCCCATTTTCAACTTGGTCCCATAAGGGGCCAGCTTCTGAGTTGTAAGTTGAGGCTATATAGGAAGAGACGGTTCATACGAATGGCCTGTAGTCTCGCTGTTTCACCCCTGCTGGTGTCAGAACAAATTAAGCTCCATTCAAGCGGACGGGTTTTTGCCGAACTTTACACTTGATTGTATTACCTTAATAAACATTGTCATAAATACTGTATGCTTCCAGTCACTAGTTTAAAGTCTTCTTTCTATCACCATGATATGCGTTTTGGTAAATTATGGTCCCATTTATTTCAAAATCGATGATAAAGAGTTATCAAGAGTTAAATTATTGTTAAACAACTGCATTACTTAATTAATGAAATATGGAAAAGCAAACCGTTAACGGCAACAGAGATCCTTAAATCAGCAGGCTGTGTGATCCCCCCCCATGAAACAGCAGACTGTGATATGATCTCCCCGATTCCAAATGACGTAGAATCATTTTCTGACAGATTAAAATCTGCACACTACTTTGAGGTGGTTTGCTATAACAGAAAAGGGTTTTTAGCTGCTCATTAATGCAGAATTGGTAAAAAGCAGATAAGAAGTAGAAAGAGAAAAGAGTATCATGACATTCAAGTCACCTCGAATGTGCTCACGTCGAGTTTTAGGCGACTGGCATCTAACTGATAAATGCAAAAATATCCAAATGTGTCCGGGTGAGAAATGCAATGCAACCGACACTCTGGACTCTGTCACTGTCTGTCTGTCTGTCTGTCTGTCTGTCTGTCTGTCTGTCTGTCTGTCTGTCTGTCTGTCTGTCTGTCTGTCTGTCTGTCTGTCTGTCTGTCTGAGTCTGGACACTGAGGTGGAAAGTAACATTTACGTTTTATTCATATTTTATACTAGATCTCCACTAGATCTCAGAGGCAAATGTTGTACTTTTTAGTCCATTTGTTTTGACAGGTTTAGTTACATTGCAGATTTAGAAGATTATTACAAAACATACATTAACATTTTATACTAATCCTGTACGGACCTTTTCCTTGTAACAGAGTGTTGTGGTATTGCTAAGGTTACATAAAACAGAGTGTGTCTTCCTCCACTGCCTGCACACAAGTGGCCGAGAGGAAAGAAAACGATACAGAGAATATGAAGATATCCATCCTTCTCCACAGTTCTATCCTCCTGGCAGACAGTCATAAATTGTGGATCCACTTCATCCTGATGCAATACTGTTACGTGGAATGGATGCTGGGTGAAAAGCAGTAGCCAGTGTTGCCAAATCTGCTTGTTATAAGCGACTTTGGGCTTGTTTTTGGTTGCTTATTTCTCTCGCAAAGTTTGGCAACATTGACTGTAACAAGGCATGATGTTGTGTGGGCTTCACATGACTCTGTTCATGTGACCAGTGTTGCCATGTCCGCTTATTATAAGTGGCTTTCTGTGAAGTTGCTTGCAAATATTGGTGGTTGCGATTTTTGGGGCTTGTTTCTAAAGTGTAGTTGCCTAATTATGTTGTTTAAGCCAGTGGTTGGTAAACAAGTTCATGTCATGGACCCCCAAATTGATACTTATTTGTTCGTGGACCCCAATCTGAAACTATCTTGTGCCAGGAACCCCCCATACAATGTTTCACAAATATTCCAAATATAAATATATTAAAACAATTGTTTGAAAATAGCAGATCTATAAGCTCACAACGCATCGCGTTGTGAGCTTATCAATCGGCTATATTCCAATAGCTGATGTATATAGGTTTAAAGTGGTTAAACTGATGTAGTCACTACTTTTGGGCTTGTTTTCGTAGAACCGGTTGCTTATTTCTCTCCCAAAATCTGGCAACACTGCATATGACTTCTAAACCCGACAGTCTGTCACTCTCATCCCTAGCGGCACACTCTGACTACCAGTGTCTCCATTGGTGGAAAGTAACATAAGTACATTTTCTCAAGTACTACTGTACCTGAAGTACAATTTGGTGCATTTACTTTACTTGAGTATTACCATGTGTTGATACTTTATATTTCTACTCACATCTCAGAAGCAAATAATATTGTACTTTTTACTCCACTAGGATTATTTGAAAACTTTAGTAACTAGTTACTTTGTCGATTTTTGTTGTTATTACAAAACATGCATTAACCACTTTATACCTATATACTTTGGCTATTTGAAAATATTTTCAAAAGATTTGTATACATTTTGAACACATTTTGAATGCATTTCTACTTTTGGTACTTTAAGTACATTTATTTTGTACTTTTACTCAAGTAAAATTTGAATTCCGGAGTTTTGCTTGTAAGTATTTCCATATTGCAGTATTGATACTTTTACTCAACAAAAAAAATGTTGTACTTTTTACACCACTGACGACCTTGAACCTTGAATCACTGCACCGTCAACGACAGTTTTTCCACCAGAGAGTGTTTCCCATTATTTGGAAGCTCCAGCTTCCAAATAAGGAAACACATGTGCGCACATACACATGCACACACACGCACGCACACACGCACACACACTCTGGGTTCCAGATAACTAATTGGCACAGTGGAGCACGCCGAATCAATTAGCCGGTGAGGCAGTGGAATGAAGATAGATTGTTGTCATAAGGGCTGAGTCATGCGCTGCATGCGCTGAGATAACGGAGCCCTGAACCGCTCCCTGCAGCAGAGACTCATGGCAGGGCTGCCGCGTCACGTTATTGTTCCAGGCCATGGTGATGATGATGATGGGGAGATTGGAGAGGACAGCTTAGACCGAACGAACGGCATGCCGGTCATTTGGAAGTAGGGCAACGGCACGGATGGTAGCATGAGATGCTTCCCCACTCCCAGGCACTTTGTGGAAACAGAAGTCGGCTTGTAATGGAATCGCTTGTTTTGTGCAGTATCATGATGACACTGCAGTTTTCTCATTAGTGTTTACAGCGGTGGTTCTCAAATAAAGTTGAAAAATGATTGCGATGTGATGAGTTTTGAGCTTGTAGATCAGCTATTTGCTGGGGAACCCTGGAACCCCCTCAAGGACCCCTGGGGGTCTCCAAACCTCACTTTGAGGTCATACAGTAACCTAAAAGCAGAGAGCAGGATCCACTATTGTAGAATCTTCATGGTAGATATTCTGTGCCATACAGAAAACCTACAGTGTTTTCTTTGCCATAATGGACTCCAGGCAGAGTCCTGCACGGGTCCAATTTTGACAACCCGCACCCGCCCTACACGTCAATAATCAGATCCATAGACCGACCCGTCACCCGTGATTATATCAAAATACAAACCAGACCCGCCCCACCCGTCAAATAATGGACACATTCACATTCAGTGGTCAGATTCGTTCAGAAATCTTCACGTCAAGTGAAGAACGGAGGAGCAAGCTTTTCATATATTTATTTATAGCCACGTGCGAGAACGCACTTGTCGTTGTTTACGTTGTCATATGATCTTAATTTGAAGGATGTTCAATGTGTTTTTGTGAGTTAAGACAACTAACCGGCGTGCTGTGTTAAGTTACACAAGTGACGTTGTTTAGGCTGCAACAGTGCTGATTTTCACAATAAATGTTACCCACCCACGTTTAGTTCAGTACGGCCCGTCCCCATCCCTGTGAACTTATAAAAGTATATTTTTCACCCGTTTTCACCCGTCAAACGTGGGTGCCCGTCGAATATCCGTGGGTACCTGGCCTGTTGCAGGCAATGCTTTTTCAGCCCATCTTGTGGACAGGGCTGTCTCCATTAATCAATTAATCCGTTAATTTGATTTTAGCTGAACAAGACATAGTTGATTAGTCGTATTTTAATGATTTCTTTCCATGGACATCCTTTGGAAGCTCTATAGCTATAACACTTAAATTCTAGCAGTCTATTGGCCATTAGCTAAAGGTCATTGTGAAATCAACATTCAAATGTTCAGTTCTCAATCTCACTAACCTGAAAAGGTTGCTCTCTGCATGATTGTATGGAGCGAACACTGATTTACAGATGTATTGATTAAATCAACTAATCGATTAGTCAACAAATTCATATGACTATAGTTGACAATGAATTATTATTCAAGTACAGCCTTATGTGGATTTAGCGTTTCAACAATTTCAACAGTGGACACCAAAGAATGTACTTTTCCAAGGACCCTGTAGAGCACGGAAGTCTGACGTCACTGCCACTAGAGGGCGCTGTTTTACGGGTTTGTGGCTTAATTTTTTGTGTTGAAATCCCCATTTGGGAATCTTAGATCACGTCATATAAGAACTGTGTTCCAAACATAAACACACCACCCTGGTGTTTTTGTCAGGGGGGTGGCTCTGCATCGTTTATGATATTCATTCATATTTGATACAGCCTGTTTCTGGCGAAAATGGAATTAATTCTGTGTTAAAAGTCTTAAGAACTACTACGTCCGGGTCTGATATAACTGTCCCTACTGCAGCCGCGTTCATGGGAAATGTAGTCTTTGGGTTGTTTGACTCGTTTCTAGTGTTTATATTGTGTTACTCTTTGGGTAAATGTGTACATTTACACCTTCAGTCGATGCTTTATATCCATATGAGTAAAATCGCCAGGGTGGTGTGTTTATGTTTGGAACACAGTTCTTATATGAAGCGATCTAAGATTCCCCAATGAGGATATCAACACAAAAAGTAAAGCCACGAACCTGCGGAAAAGCGCCCTCTACTGGCAGTGACGTCAGGACTTCGGTGCTCTATAGCCATAGACTCCGGCAGGCCTCTTTAGGCCACGGCCCCCACTTTGAAAACCTGTGTGCTAGAACTTGCTTGCTAGTTAGTTAGTTTGTTGAATAGCTATCACTGTGATATGATGTATATATCTGTAACCGAGGCACCCTGGCCTGAAACGGACTAGCAGAGTCACAAGCCAGCCTTTTTAGTGCTGTTAACTGGCGGTGTGTTTGGCCAGACCACAGGATATAGGCTGAATGGAAGTGAACGTGTGCTGGAGGCCGTTTGCCTCGCCAGCTGCACCTCAGCTGGGAGGAGAAACGTGATGTTTTGGGCCCAGCGAAAAGGCCAGGGCTCCATCTTGGATCCATCGTAAAAAATAAGAACCCCCTGCCACCAATCAACCACAAACACACACACACACCCGTGCAAACGTGCACGCACATGCACATGCACGAAACCTGCGCGCGCGCACACACACACACACACACACACACACACACACAGGATGTTGGTGTGCTTTCTTCCTCACACAGTTACGGGCAACCAACCAGCCAACCAACCCGTGCTTTGTGTGTTTTTCTCTTTTTTTCTCAAATTCCGCCACAGGAACCTAGTGTCCGGGGAGCTGTTACTCCGACAAGTGACTTTTCTTTCCGGTCGTTTGCGGGAGTAATGGCACACAGCTCTGCGGTGACCGCGAGCCTGTTATTCCTAGCAACCACTCAAACTGCTCTGCAACATTTACTCCCAGCTTTTGGTACGCTTTGTGGGGCGTTGAGCCCCCGAGTTCATTCCGGAGGGGATTTTTTTACAGTCCTTTACAGTTGGTGGACTAAGTACTCACAACCCCAGTTCTTGAGCAGTGTTGATTTTGACAGCACATTTTTATTTAGTTTTAGTCATAGTCTTTTGAATAAAATTCCATTTAGTCATTATTTTAGTCAGGGATGCATTGGTCTTGGGACGCGGTAACCCGCGTGCAACCCATTTTTTTAGAAGGCGCACGCACATGCATAGATTTAAAGTGACCTTAAATTCACGCCTCAACAAAGTTAACAAAGACTGCCGACTGGCGGTTGTCACACCACCAGCATGAATTAACATAGGAATGAGCCTAGTTGCATATCCATTGTCCATTGTCTGACCTGTAGTGTATAGGTGTTAAGCGACGTGCGCGTGACGTCTTTAAAATAGCGTCCCACCACTAAAAAAATCACCAACACAACACTGATTTTAGTCATCTGAAATGTTTGTTTTTGTCTAGTTTTAGTCGACTAAATATCATAAGATTATATTCGACTAAATCTGCAGTTAATTTAGTCGACTAAAATGTATTTTGGCCGGCCTTGATGGCGTTGTGATGGCTGATTTTACACTTGGTTGCATGCTGAAACATAAAATGACTTGTCTTTTAGTTCTACTGGATCTCTTCTCCACTCGTCCCTCCCTAACATTTTAGTCTAGTTTTTATTTGTTGACGGAATTGTCAATATATTTAGTCTTAGTTTTAGTCATCGTAGCTTAGTTTTTTATTTAGTTTTTATTTAGTTTTCGTCTGTGAAAAAATCAACAACGAAATCAACACTGTTCTTGAGTCTAAGTGTAGATACTCCTGGTCCACCACAGGTGAAAATTGTTCTGTCAGAATTCGTACTGAAGTACTTGCTTTAAAAAAATACTGAGGTATTCAAAAGCACAAATTAAGAAGTGCATTTTCTTTTTGATATCAATACATTTTCCCAAAAAAGAAAATAAACTCAAAAATCTAATATTTTGTGAAAATAGCCAATCCACAAGCGTTGCATTGCGACGCATTGTGAGCTTGTAGATCTGCTATTTTCATTATACAATGGTTAATTAACTTTTTTCCCTTCCTAGAAATGTAGTTTTAGTCAAAAGTACAATATTTGTCTTTGAAATGTAGTGGGGTGAAAGTCATAAGTATCCAAAAATACAAATACTCAAGTGAAGTACATATGCGGTGGGGGGGGGGAGTACTTAGTTACTGTCATGTCCACCACTGCATGCATTACTTAGAATTTTGGATGTTTGTGAGGCGTTGAGCCCTGAGTTCCTTTCGGAGAGGATTTTCCAGTGTTTGCTCCTAGCCATTAGTTGCATATTTAAAGGGTTCATTCACTCAATAATACCTATGGTTTGTAATGAGCGATGTCTCCAGGCCATGACTTAAACAACGTCGACCTATTGATTTGCTGTCAAATAAGCTACCTGTTCTTGACTCCAATGTGAAAGATGCAATCTCGATCATCATTGCGTTATGTACAGTAGCCTACATTATATATATATTTGGTCTTACCAAAAATAAGTTAGGTTTTAAAAATCGTTGTCTGGCCGAAGGCAAGGCCAGATTATGTGTTCATGTGCGAGTGTCTCCACGGCTAATCTTGCAAACAGACCTGATACTGCACTGACCAGCATCAAATATCTTCTGCATGCTGCCAGTAGGCAAAGGAACTCAGTTCCCTAATATTTTTCAAATCAGCCTCATGGTGGCGCTATAACAGCCCATTTACACAAGGGCCTATAATAGGTCTTGAATCGTAGGTAGTAGACTTCAAATTAATTGTCCCTGGAGATCTTCATGATGCAACTATGCAACATGATGTAACACTTAACGTTTTCTTCAAAACACACATTTTGCTACTCTAACCTACAAACCCAGTTTTTCCCCGTAGCCTGTAGCAACACACACATTCTCTAAAATTGTCTATTTTGTATTACTTCATAGTCTGAATGAACAGCTGGTTGCTACACTTTGTTTGGCTGCATTCTCTCTGACTGCTTTTTTAAATTTAGGTCAAACTGGGGGCCGTTGTCATTTGAATTCCTGCCCTGGTTTGTGTTCCCAGTCTGTCCCTGTACAAGCATAATTGACACAAGGCATGCAAAGGAGCACTTCACTAATTTTCAACCTTATCTTCATATAATTGGTCTTCACTAATGCTCCTTATTAAGATTTCTGTCTACTCACTGGCAGTGGTGTAAAGTAACTAAGTACATTTACTCAAGTACTGTACTTAGGTACAATTTTGAGGTACTTTTACTTTACTTACTTCCAATTGTCTATACTTTTACTTCTACTCCACTACATCTCAGAGGCAAATATTGTACTTTTACTTCACTACAATTATTTGAAAACTTTAGTTACTTTGCAGATATAAATTCTTACATTATAAAACATACATTAACCGCTTTTTATTTTATACCTAGGCTATTTGAAAATAGCAGATCTACAAGCTCACTACGCGTCGCATTGCGAGCTTGTAGATCTGCTATTTTCAAACACTTTTACTTTTGGTGCTTTAAGTACATTTTGATACCAATACTTTTGTACTTTAATCAAGTACATTTTGAATTCCGTTACGTTGTAACGAAGTGCTTCTGCATTGCAGTATTGATACTTTTACTTAAGTAAATCATTTGAGTACTTTTCCCACCACTGCTCACTGGTGGGCTATATGGACCCTAACCCTACCAACGACATCATCGATGGGGATTCTAACCTAATAGAAAGTATGACATATTTCTTCCTTCAAAGTTAGCATGATGAAATAGAAGTCATTGATTAAAATAAAATAAATGTTTGAAATCTTGTGTGAAATGACCAAAGCTGCCTTCCGATGATGTCACTGGTAGGCAGGTTTCTCAACTGTCCACAGCCACAGACCAAGTACACAGAAATGGATGCCATCTTATAATGAACATTAGTGAATACCAATGATATGTAGGTGAAAATGGGTGAAATGGTCCTTTAACGGTCAGCGTCCTTGTATTATAGCCTTTCCCCGCATTGCCCTGTGCCTAGTGTCCAGTAACATAAAGTATTAACATACGTTAAGAGCAAGATATGTGGGCAAAAATAATCAATAGCATAACCTCGCACACATAAACATAACATGCCTCTTATTGACCTTGTACAGTAGTAGTTTACCTACTACTGTACTAAGCAGAATATTTATGGGGAACAGTATTTCTGTTCTGTTTTTGTTTTATTATTTAATAATAATAATAATTTTATTTGTGAACTTAGGCGAAGGCTCTGGGAGTGGGAGAGAGGGCTGAAGGCAGGAATATTCTGTATGTCTAATCTACATGTCAGGACTGTATTTTCCTCTGCATGGTGGAACAGAAATCAATAAAAACCAGAGAGCAGAATATTTATGCGGACTAGTACAGTAGGTAACAGAGGCCCTAGTGCATTGAGTGGGGCTCTACAGTATATACCAGTGGTTCTCAAAGTGGCGTCCGGGGACCCCCAGGGGGTCCCCAGCTAAATTAGTTAACACGGCATCACAATCATTTTAACCACTTTCACCATATTTAATATTGTGGCTATTAACACTTTTATAATAACAGATTACGTTCGGTGCCAGGAATCTCACCGTCTGCAACGCTGCGCTGTTTAGAGCTGTGGACTCCACGGCGAGCACACGCACGTAAACAATGCATGCGTGCACACACAGCAATGGATGGTCCTGGCTAAAGCCTGGAACAACAACATGTCTCACCAAAGCGCTACTCTGTGAAAACACGGTTTGAACCGTGTTTGGCACCCAATGTGTTAAATGTATTATTAAAAAAAATTCAAGCAAAAACTTTTAGCTAAAATCTTTGCTTCTGGCGGTTTGGGGGCCCGTAGCCAAATTTCACGCGTTGTGGGTGTATTTCCATTCACTATGGCTTGGTGGTTCTAAGCCTGAGTTGTGGGAGCCCAAGATCAGAACTAATGCTTTCAAAGGTTTTCTAAAATAGAGAAAATGACCGATCTAGTTGTAGCCAAGCTTTGGTATGCGGTCAGGTTTAGGCCTGGCTCAGGGAGGAGGACGCCCCTGCCATGCATAGTCCACCATGGGAATTGTATTGGTTCTTTAATTGCTATTTTATTTTTGCTTGTCAATGATATTTTTTAAGTGCACTGTAATCTTTTTATTGTACTGTTTGACCCCAGGAAGAATAGTCACTGCTAAGGCACTAATCGGGATCTAAAATAAACAATAAACTCCAATCCTTTTCTTCTGGGGTGTCCCTGGAACACAATATTTTGAGATGGGGGTCCGTGACCAAATACATGTAATTTGACATGAAAAGGTTTAAGCACCACTGATATCATAGCAACATAGTTTTTTTCAGAAAACTGTTAGGACTCGGTTTGAATGGCTTAACACTCGCTCCTGCCATTGCGCCAGGCTGAAGATAGGGCCCTACATCTGTTTTTCTCGCCTGAGTCGTGCTCCACTAACCGCGCGGAACGTCCCACTCCGGCTATACGCTTTATCTCTGACATCTCGTAAGCATTTGTCCTTACAGATTATCCCATAGTGATTTCAATTATGACGGTAACTTGATCCACGTGTTGCAGTGTTCTTGTGGCGAGCCACGAGAACACACTGGTGAGGGGCTTCACTGCCTGTGATGAGATGTGGGGTGGAGACTCCGGGGAGAATGGTTTACTATTGATTTACAGCATGTTTGACCCTATTAGGCCCCTCAGCACCTCTATATCCACAGCTTCACCGAAGACACGTGTGTGTGTGTGTGTGTGTGTGTGTGTGTGTGTGTGTGTGTGTGTGTGTGTGTGTGTGTGTGTGTGTGTGTGTGTGTGTGTGTGTGTGTGTGTGTGTGTGTGTGTGTGTGTGTGTGTGTGTGTGTGTGTGTGTGTGTGTGTGTGTGTGTCTTTTCTTTGAGCGATACAAAGAAGGGGGACGTGTGGGGGTGAGTTTTGGGGTAGAAGGCCCCTCCAAGGCCACTGCAGAGGGTTGTGAGAGTTGCATCATGCAGGGTCCATGTTTATTTCATATGATGTTCTCCCCAAGGCAGACAGCATGCATACTGTACACACACTCCATCTGAAAGCCCCCAGCTACTCGCTGCGTGGCGTAAATAAGCAACCAGATACCTGGACAAAAGGTGGCCACATTAATGTTGCCGTCGGTCACAAAGTCCAAGTCTTTTCTTAATTAAAGGCAGGGTAAGAGATATTTTTTTGTGTTGATACAAGTGTTAAATACTAGCTCTATATGTGATAGTAATCATTGCTATTGAGTGTTTGTTCAGTAACAGGGGTCTCCCCATCTCTCCAGCTCTTTAGTAAACAGAAAATGCATTTGGGATACCAATTTTATCGAATCAGGAGGCCTGAACTCATGCACGATACAGGATAAACAAGGTAAATTGAATGCGATGACACAAAGAGGTGAGCGGACGGAATTGAAACTGGAACACAAAAACAAATTGAAGCTGATGAATGGATACTCTCTCCTTATTGGCTGAAATTGGCACCCCACCTGGAACTGTATTTTCTGTTCATTAAATAGCTGGAGATACAGGGAGACTCCTGTTACTGGACAAACGCTTTATAGCAACGATTATCAGAATGTAGAGCTTTAACTTTTTAACCAAAAACTTTCGTTTCAACCAAAAAATAGCACTTACCCTACAATCTGGGAACCCATTCTGTAAAAAAGAAAAGTAGTGTTGCAGATTCTTCTGGTAGCAGAATCTGTCTTGAGAGATTACTTACCGTATAATGGCCTACTTTGTCGTACCATCGTGTGGTTTGTGAAAGTAGCAAAAAGAGGAGGAGGAGGGGGGGGGGGTGTATAGAGTTCAAGTCCAGGGAGAAGGTCAGGGAGCAACATTAGCCCTAATATAACAGCTAGACATCAGTCAGCACTGCTCTGCTTCACTTAGCTCTCTCAGGTACATGGTGCTGAGTGAGGAGCGGAACACTGGGGCGGATGCAGAGGCCTGAACTGAACACCCCCAGTCCACCCCACCCCAGTGGTGTAAAGTAACTAAGTACATTTACTCAATTACTGTACTTAAATACAATTTTGAGGTATTTTTTTTACTTTACTGGAGTATTTCCAGTTTTCTGTGCTTTCACTTCTACTACTACACTACATCTCAGAGGCAAATATTGTACAATTATTTGAGAACTTTAGTTACTAGTTACTTTGTAGATTTTGATTATTACAAAATATACATTAACAACTTCAGCTCTAGATACATTTCGGCCAATTGAAAATAGCAGATCTACAAGCTCACAATGCGTCGCAGCTTGTAGATCT
>NC_137623.1:46132107-46172107 GCF_963280865.1 Gymnoscopelus braueri | reverse complement strand
GGGGATTCTACAAATGTCTTCTAAATCCAAACAGTCTTTTTTTGAAAAAACCTATGTTGCTATAATATCAGTGGTTCTCAAACCTTTTCACATCAAGGACCACCCAAAATAATATGTATTTGGCCCACGGAACCCAAAAATAGCAGATCTACAAGCTCATTGCGCGGCACTTGGTGCCTCGCTATGAGCTTGTAGATCTACTATTTTTGAATAGCCCAAAGAAATCTTAAAATGACACACAGATGCGTTTCCGGATTGAATGTGTTAATTGAGATTATGCACACTCACAGTGCAACACTTACATCAGATATACCGTAGTATGCCTTCTTCCCTGAGCTTGCCTTGAGTTTATACAGACGATATGCTTTCTGGCCTGACCTTGGATCATTATCGTTCTTCTCATACACCACTTCTGATACTCATCAGCGTTTCAAGCGTTTTGCCTTTGTGAATATTGAAATTGGCATGATGGTCAAAACAACCCCCGCGTTATCGTCTTTTTTAAAATTCAATTTAGTCTTCAAAAACCCGGATCTCAGAGTGTTTTCTCTACGGTGATAAAGGAGGAAAAAAAAGAAATTGTTGAAAGATTTGTCATTGCAGTTATATATACAGTGTTATGCGACAGATACAGTATCTGTGAGTGGATATGCCCAGACGCTAGTTAAATTGATTATTCCGCTGATTGATTCATCTTGTGTTGAAATGAAAAGGACATTAATCGGTCTCACCAGTTTGTATTCAGATCAGTCTTTTACGGCGCTCAGCCAAGCAGCCATCAAAACACATCAACAGACAGCCTTGGACCTGCTGCTGAGTGAAGGTGCATGCATGGGCTCAGCAAGCAGCCAGGTGTGAATCTGTTGATTCCAGTGGTGGATTCAAAGGGATATAGTTCACCCAAAAAGAAAACTTTTTGTCTATCGATTAGTCACCGATCATCAAATTATTGGCTTAGGAATGCGACAAGACCAAAAACGGATCCATGAATTCAAGTCTCCATGGGGTGACTAATCGATAGGAAAAAAAGTCATTTTGGGGGTGAACTATCCCTTCAAGTACATACTTCCTCCTTGAGTATTTCCTTTTTTTAAATATATATTTTATACTTCTACCCCGCTACACCTTAGAGGCAAATATTGAACGTTTTAATCCACTACAATTATTTGCCTTGAGTCGCTAGTTACTTTGCAGATTTTTAATATAAACCCAAAAACAGACACTAACCACCGCAAGCCCTATTTTATACTTACCAATCTACAAGCTCACAAGCTCACACGGTGAGCTTGTAGATCAGCTATTTTCGATCAAGTGTGACAAATGTGTTAATTTATCTCTGACAGCTACGGCTCCATATGGTTCCATTTGTACCCTCTCAGAGTTACAGACCCGTAAAAGGGTCCGTCTTCGACCCCCCTGGTGGTCCGCGGACCCGACGTTGAGAACCCAGTGTCCCATACCGTCCCATTCCTCCTGTGTGTTACCTCACTTCCTCTCTCCACGAGCGCACCACACTTCTGCAGGGCACAACGTATTTAATTTAGTCTAATTTAATCTTCATAAATCAGCCAGCGACCATTCTTCCTCTTAATGGGAGAGGGAATGTGCACTGCATGTCAACCAGCGTTTAACCTCCCCATACGTCTCCCAGTGTTAATCTTGGAGGAGCATCTGAGCGCTTTTTTTTTTAATAGGAAAAGCCAATTAAAAAATCAGTTAACATTTCCAAATCCTGCCATATACCTTCTCTCTTAAAAAAGAAAGGGAAAAAAAGGAGACCTGAATAGCCTCCCTGTTCCCAGCAGTAATGGAGAGACCCATGACTGCACCTAATCCACAAATTATATAACACACAGGGCCATTTCCCTATGTAATTCTGCAGGAAACAAAAGGACAATTATTTCAGGGGGAGCTAGTTCTTCCGCACCGCGCTGGCAGGGCCAGCGCTAGTTCTCTCTCTCTCTCTCTCGCTCTCTATCGCTCTCTCTCTAGCCCAGCACCCACCACCATGAAATGAAAATTTACATTCGCTTAGTGCAGCCCGAGCCGTGGCACTCGGCAGGGTAGACAGCTGTATTTTTAATGAGAGTAGGGGGAAGATTTAATTACTTCTGTTTTAACGGGCAAGACTTCTGCAATGACAAGGGGATATGTGGCTCGACGGAAGGGAGGGGGGGGTGGGTAGGGGATGGAGGGACGGACGGGCGGACGGACGGCAGCAATGGATGGAGGTGGCAGATGATTTTTTTCGGGGGGCTCGCACGCTGGAGCAGTCTCCGAGCCGAGCGCAGCTGGCTGGCAACTTTAGGGCCAGCAATTAATCCAAATTTATTCTGTGTCTGTACTGTATAGGGCTGATGTGAAAGACAGATATGTGAGGTGTGTGCTTCTGGAAAGGAAGGAGAGAGAGAGAGAGAGAGGGAAAACAAACATATGAATCTATTCAGATACTTGGGTGTCACTGACATTTCCTTATTTTAATGTGATTATTCATGTTTCCCCTGAATCTCTAACAAGGCCTTGTTGTTTCTAAAAGGTATCCATTCATCTGCTGACGTCTTTCATTGCAGCTGTAAGAACGTGGTTGTGAATGGAGGAGGAAAGGTTGCCAGGTGTCTAGCGGACCGCTGTGTACTTCAACACATGGTAGACGAATCAATCAGTGGTGGAAAAAAGTTATATGATTTTTTTACTTGAGTCAAAAACTTTAGAAATACTCTGTTACGAGTGAAAGGCCTATATTCACAATAGACCCCCAGCAAGCGGGGGGGGGGGGGCTACATACTCATTCCATCGACCATGACATCAGGAATCTCCATACATGGGAATAAAAGGGACAAGTACAGTATACTGACAAATACAGAGATCTCCATATATGGCCATTAAAGCGACAAGGACTGACAGACACACAGATCTCCATATATGGCCATATCTGTCACATCGGCAGTCGCACGTACGTACAGTAGGTGTCGAACAGTTCGGTTTCCAGAGGTTTCTAGTACTATACAATACAAGTCATCATCAATACAGGCTTCTTCTCAGAAAAGGGATGCTAGGGTTCAAGTCGTTAAAAAGAGGTACTACAGTAACTCTGAGGACCCCCGAGGGGTCATGGACCCCTTTTGTATCACATTATTGCAACACCAGTGGGCCAAAAATGATTCACACTCCGTCATGAGGCACTCAGTTAATCTTATGCCAAGTCAAAAGTTCTTCTTTACAGTATATGAAGGATGCCATGATGACCGTGCGAATGTATTCTTTTGGGGGGGCATGGAAAAAAATCCTAACTATGGCTCCAGGAAAAACATGCACGAGTGTGCAGAATGACAGACAGCTATGCATAAAGGCAAAGGCATACTAGTATAAGGGCCCTTATTTCCCACGAGTGCCACGGTTCATAAGGGAATTGGATTATTGCTGCACTCTTGCCGCTGTGGTCAA
The DNA here is from genome assembly GCF_963280865.1 of Gymnoscopelus braueri. Taxonomy (NCBI): domain Eukaryota; kingdom Metazoa; phylum Chordata; class Actinopteri; order Myctophiformes; family Myctophidae; genus Gymnoscopelus; species Gymnoscopelus braueri. The sequence continues at coordinate 46,168,663 of NC_137623.1, read as the reverse complement.
ATAAGGAGATTTTCATTGCCTTATATTGCTGGCGTTGACTCATGGAGGAGCGAGCGGGAGAGAGAGACGCTGAGGGTTGCACACCAGCTTCTTGTGGTACATTCTGAGAGGCTCATTTAACTTTCATGGCAGGGGCACAGGGTCTGAAGATGTGCCTACCTCCTCTGTCAATCACACAGACAAACACGCCGAGGCCGATATATAATTCAACTCCAGGGGAGCTCATACAATTCATAGGGGCCAGTGTTTTTTTTGTTGTGTGTCTAGAATTGGGGTTTTGTTTTTTTATATACCCCAACCTCTCGTTTCAGTGTCAAGCCCTTTTGCATTTACTCACTTTAACCACTTAAGCCCTATTTTATACAATATATATAATAAATACAAATGGCTGAAATAGCCGATACTGGCTGACAACCATAGACCGTAAAAAAAATATGGACAGCGTCAAGCCATTGGTTTCTACTGACCGTAAATTAAGCCTATTTTGCAGCGATTTCAAATCCGGCATCTTTCTATATCCGGTTGATATCCGGTCCGAAATGCAAACGGAAATGAATGCTATTGGCTCAAACCGCATGAGGGCGGGTCTTCACTCGGTAGAACCAGTAGAAACCCTAGAAACATACCATACTTTATCATTAATAATCAAAATAAATGGGACCATAATTTACCAAAACGCATATCATGGTGATTGAAACTAAGAAGACTTTAAAGTAATACAATGCAGGTCCACAAATAAAGATTTTTAACAGCCTCTGCTGGTCATTACCGTCACTGCAGGTCGTTCGTTTATTCCTGCGTTACCCAGAATTCCATTTGTTTTCACCGGAAGACGGAAGCGTTTCAAAAAACATTCTTTTAATTGTTTTATACTATCTGTGGATCATTTCTCTTAGCCAGTTGAGCTTTAGTTACCGTGAGCTGTGTTTTCTTTTTCTATTGTTTTTCGATCTTCAAATCATACAATCTCTTAAAAACAACGTGAGATTCCTTTTTGTTATTAGCGCGGTAGTTCCTGGCCAAACAGGAAACCGGTGCGGTAGTTCTTGGCCAAACAGGAAACCGGTGCATTTCCGTTTCCGTTCTCAGGCCGGATGACGTCATTTTCGCGGGAATGACTACTCTAGCCACCGTTTCAATAGAAAATAGTTTATAAAAGGCTTTCGGGGGTGAGATTCATGGAGTGGGTGTTGTGAAACATTTGCCACTCACAAAAGATATACAATTTAACTTTAGTTTTGTTGAAAAAGTTACCTACTATTACTTTAAACTAGCGACTGGAAGCATAATAGTATTTATGACAATGTTTATTAAGGTAATAAAATCAAGTGTAAAGTTTGGCCAAAAACCCATCCGCTTGAAATAGAGCCCTAGAAAAGTTTGAGAACTACTGATTTAGAACGCATTTGTTGAATCGGGTCTTAATGGGTTAAATTCATGGCTGAAGCACGATCCTGACATCTTGACCGGCCGACTGTACCCTCTTTAGAAGGCAGAGTAGCAAAGGTCAAAGGTCACGGAACCCGCTCTCCGCAACTCAATTACCTCATTGAGTTGCAGAGAAAGAAGGGGAAGAGGAAGAAAGGAGACGGAAGAGAGAATAAGAAGAGGGGAAAACACTCTGGAGAAGGGAGTAGTGATGGAAAGTATAACATTTACTCAAGTACTGTATTTAAGTACAACTCTGAGGTACTTTTACTTTACTAGTATTTCCATTTTTCAATACTTTATACTTCTGTTCCACTACACCTGTATCTACCTGTATTCAGTGGTGAAAAAGTACTACAATGTTTTACTTAAGTAAAAGTATCAATACTGCAATGTAGAAATATATTGTTACAAGTGAAAGTCAGGAATTCAGAATTTACTTGAGTAAAAGTACAAAGGTATTGGTATCAAAATGTACGTAAAGTACCAAAAGTAGAAAGTACTCATTATGCAGAATGTCCTATTTCACAACTTTTCAAATGTACACAAATCTTTTGAAATAGCAGATCTACCAGCTCACAATGAGTCACATCACGACGCATTGTGAGCTAATAGATATGCTATTTTCAAATAGCCGAAATGTATATAGGGCTGAAGTGGGTAATGTAGGCTATGTTTTGTAATAATAATCTAAATCTATAAGTAACTAGTAACTAAACGTTTTCAAATAATTGTAGTGGAGTAAAAGTACAATATTTGCCTTTGAGATGGAGTAGAAGTAAAAGTACAGAAGATTGGAAATACTCCAGTAAAGTAAAAGTACCTCAAAATTGTACTTAAGTACAGTACTTGAGTAAATGTACCTAGTTACTTTACGCCACTGACTGCATTGCCAGTTTGAACTCCATCTGGACGAAAATACAGAACTTTGAAATGGGAAAAGTTTATTATAGTTTATTTATTTATTATCACTACATTTCTACTTTTACTTTTGGTTTTACACATTTTGTATACAGTGTAGACTTTTACTAGCGAAAGTGTTTCCTACATTGTGGTTTTGTTACAAATCCTCCACCTTCACCACAGGAAGAGATGAGGCCCGCCTTGTTAATGCAGCTGTCCCCAATTTGTCCATTTTCTGTTTCCACTGAAGTCTTCCACAACGAAAACATAGTCATGCCTATCACCTGATTTTCTGAGCTATAAACCTCGCAGGCGAACACCTTTCCATAAATCATGCACATAGTGTGTGTTGCACCGCGCCGCCAGGTTTTGAAGCGCGACGAAAGTCACAGACATTTGCACTTGAAAGAATAAGTCAAACCGCATAAACACGCAACAGTAATTCGAGCTCTTAACGTACGTGCAGGTCTTGGGGTAATAATCGCTGGTAATAATGTGCGTTCTGTTGTCACTAGAATACAGTTGTGCATCCTAGTAAAGTCGTGAAAAAAAAGCCAGTGTCAGCGTTTTTTAAAACCAAAATGCAGAAAGAAGCAGGAAAAGAGGCACAGCAGTTATGTCAGCAGTTTACATTTATGTCAACATTTGGATAAATATCAACTGCCTTGACTAGAGGCCAACGTCTCTCTCTCTCTCTCTCTCTCTCTCTCTCTCTCTCTCTCTCTCTCTCTCTCTCTCTCTCTCTCTCTCTCTCTCTCTCTCTCTCTCTCTCTCTCTCTCTCTCACACGCACACTGTGTGTGTGTATATTTCTATGTGTACAGTATGGGTATCTGCGTGTTTGTGTCCACACGCACATGTAGAGTGAAGTGTGTGTGTGTGTGTGTGTGTGTGTGTGTGTGTGTGTGTGTGTGTGTGTGTGTGTGTGTGTGTGTGTGTGTGTGTGTGTGTGTGTGTGCGTGCGTGCGTGCGTGCGTGCGTGCGTGCGTGCGTGCGTGCGTGCGTGCGTGCGTGCGTGCGTGCGTGCGTGCGTGCGTGCGTGCGTGCGTGCGTGCGTGCGTGCACATGAGCATGTGCAGTGTTTGTGCGCACAGAACGCACAAGTTCAGTATGTGTATGTGTGAGTGAGTGTGTGGTATTTTTCTGGTCTGTGCTGTTGACCCTGCTGGCTGGGTTTATATCAGGGTACTGATGGTGAGGTGTGTGTGCGTGTGCGGTGTGTGTGTGTGTGTGTATGGCCACACACTTAGCTTAGCCCTCTTTCTCTCCAGTAGGAGGGATATTGCAGGCAGAGCTTCCCCACTAAATGACAGGAAAGTGTCTGTTCCAGCTCCAGGGCAGGCTACCTACCACAGAGCAGTTCTTTTTTTAAAAAGCCTCACAGACCAGCATTCTAATGTTGTTGTACTCAACCATGACACCAAACTACCACTGGGGCTCAGGGTTTCTCGAACCACATGGACATCTCCTCCTTCAGAAAAACCACTTGAACCCCAGCGTCCATATTCTGGGCGGAACATTGGCCAAAAAAAGCAGATCTGCAAGCTCTACGAGCGTGTAGATTGGCTATTTTGGTGTCCCTATTTTGGGTATGTCATTAAAGGAGTAGTTCACCCCCAAAAAAATTGTTTTTCTATTGATTAGTCACCCCTATGGAGAATTGAATTCATGGATATTTTTTTGTTTTTGTTGCATTCCTAAGAGACTCTTTGTGTCTCCTACCGGAACCGCTGCCGGTCATCAAATTATTGGCTTAGGAAATTATTGAACTATCCCTTTAAGGGTGAGCATTTTAAAAAGTTTCCAAACATGTTCAAGTAAACCTGCTCTGCCCCAACATTCAGTAATCATATAACAAAAATGTATTAATTAAATAAAATGACCGCATGATGAAAGTTATTATATTACTTATCACAAGCAAGTTACTGCAAGTTGATTTTCGTTGTACAACAAAGTATACAGGGCTTTAAGAAGCTTTGCAGGGGGACAACAAGGAGTTCAACACAAACAGGTTTAGTGCATACCTCAGCTAAACAACACATCTGCAACCTTATGACTCCCAATATGGTCGTTTATGAAGTGTATAATCGCAAACCGTCCACATGGCTAGCAGACGGATATTAGCCTTCAAAGCCCGACACCTGCTCTCACCTTTCTCTGAGCGGAGGAGTGATAATAAAGGAAGAGTTTAGCAGGTTCTTTTTCATAAAGGAAGCTGTTCAAGCTGGGTCAACTCCGGTAGCATCTCGTCCCAAATGTTCTCGCCACTCTGAACACCTGGCGCCTTTGCTTTTTCTCTTTTCCCCGAGCGGAAGGAAGGCGATCTAAAAAGGGAGATGAAATGCTGATTGTCCCTTTCCTGCCTCCTTCTTTTTTCTTTTCTTTTTTTTACGGAAATCAGAAGCGTTGAGGTGAAACCACAACGTCCTTTCATGTCTCCCTGCCTGGTTATTCTGTACTGGGTGGGGAGTCTCCCTTTACTAGCCTCCCAGCTGATTAATCAAAGGGTGCCATCATCAAACATGGATGCTCACATGCATGGCTCGCTGGCACGTCCATCACAGCATGCGGGGGTCTAGACTCTAGATCAGTACGTGGTTTCTCAATGTCGTGTCAGGGGACTACCAGGAGCCCAAAAAGCACCTTTACAGGGATGACCATGGGTCCAAATGGGTCCTTTTGGACCCATGGTGCAAAAGGGTCCATTTAGACAGCAGTGTTAATTTTGACAGAAAAATTTGATAGTCATAGTCTTTTGAATACAATTTCATTTAGTTTTAGTCACCTGAAAAGTTTTAGCTTTAGTCGACTAAATATCATAAGATTTTAGTTGACTAAATCTACAGTTGATTTTGTTGGGGAAAAAAATTTGTATTTTTGGCGGGCTTTGATGGCGTCGCAATGCCTGATTTTACACTTGAAAATAGTGTAAAACTTGAAAATGGCTCTGAAAATTGTCGATCTGCAAGTTCACAACACGTGGCACTGCGACACGTTGTGAGCTTGTAGATCGGCTATTTTCAGCATGCAACCAAACAAAAAGTTACTTGTCTTTTTAGTTTTTAGAAATTGACAATATATTTAGTCTATATATATATATAAATATATTTTAGTCATCATACTGTAGCTTAGTTTTTATTTCGTTTTTATTTCGTTTTCATCAGTGAAAAAAGGTAGTCGACGAAATCAACACGGTTGGACAGCTGGTGGTCCACGGACCAGATGTTGTGAACCAGTGGTCTAGAGATGTCATCATACCCCCCATGGTGGTGATTGAAGGGCAACTGCTCGTGCCATCTGAAGATGCAGGATTCACCGCAAACCTCTGCTCCAAGACGTGAGGCGGCTTTGCCCCCCTTCTTTTCCCATGGTGCTGTGCATGTGTTACAGGCCAATGAATGGCGGACGGTGCGGCAGTCACTCACACATCGACAAAAAAAATTAAAGAAAGACGGAAAGAAAGAAAAAGGGGAGGGGGTGTTCAAAGACTGGGGAAGAACACACACACATCTGACAGCAGAGCGTTCAGACGTGATGACATGCATGATGAATAGGCCTGTGTGTACCTGCATGTCAGCTCGCAGGACGCCCCAACCACTTAGTTCATTAGTAGGAATTTGTACTAGTGCAGAGAGCACTGTAGCTCTGATGGAGCCTGATCCACCTCCACTGGAGTCAGGGGCGGATTCACCACTTAAAGTGAGATGAAACCCTAGGCTGATTTCGCTGTTTGTTTTCCAGTTTAGGTTATAGGTAAGGCAACAGATAAGGACAACGTATGATATTTACCATATCTAAGCAACAACATCAGTTTATTTTAAAAACAAATATATAACTAGAAAATGTGCTCCTCGGAGCACAAGTCTCCGCCAGCAGACTATAGCAATTATATTATCATAGCAATAACTAATGAGATACAGTAGAGTAAAAGATATATATGTTCCAATCAAGACTGATTGATCCTGTCTTACCTCGCTTCAAAAACGTAAACGGTTTTTTGAAGTGACACACCTATTTATAGAATTGTATTTCGTCATGCATTCCTCTAGCCAATCAAAGGCATTGGTGTCAACATATTAATACGTATTAAGATTTCGGTCTTGTTGTGGGATCAATTCAACTCTAGTCCTCTTCTGTGTTACTGTTGTAGATGAGTATGCTTTCTTAGCTTTGGCCTTCTGCGCCTTTGCTTGACCAATGTCAGGTGTTCTCAAAGGGACACACACACGCACGGACGGGTGATTTGGACTAGAAGATACTGTTCCAATTAAGACTGATTGATCCTGTCTTACCTCGCTTCAAAAACGTAAACGGCTTTTTGAAGTGACACACCTATTTATAGAATTTTATTTCGTCATGCGTCCCTCTAGCCAATCAGAGACATTGATGTCAACATATTGACACGTATTAAGAGTTCGGCTTTGTTGTGGGATCATTTCAACTCTAGTCCTCTTCTACGTTACATTCGTTCTGCGCCTTTGCTTGACCAATGTTAGGTGTTCTCAGAGGGAAACACACACGCACAGACGGGTGACTTGGACTTACTGAAGGTACTGTTCCAATCAAGTCTGATTGATCCTGTTTTACCTCACTTCAAAAAGTAGAGGCTTTTTGAAGTGACACACCTATTTATAGAATTTTATTTCGTCACGCGTCCCTCTAGCCAATCAGAGGCATTGGTGTCGACAAATTGACACGTGTCACGTGGAGCTTGCCCAATGTTAGCTTGGCTAACAATGTTTGCTCACACAAAGCGAAAACATATTCTCCACCTTCGGCGGAGACAATTATATGGAAATTATTTAAAATGATAGGTTTTGAAAAGGTGAGTGTACAGTCAGGTGCAGAATGGAAGTAATGACATCACCAGTGAAGGAAGCTGCTAGATGTGCATACTGCATTCATTGACAGGAGGCTTCTTCTGGTACTTCTCTGTAATATTGGCCTCTAAAATCAGTGGTTCTCAAAGTTTTTCATGTCAAGGACCCCCACATTGATATTTATTTGGCCGCCGACCCCCATCTGAAAAGGAGTTGTGCCAGGGACCCTCAGAAGAGAAGATTTATGTAAAAAAAAAAAAAAATCTTGTTTCAAAAATAGCTGATGTGCAAGCTGTGAGCTTGTAGATCTGCAATTTTTGAATATCCAACATATAAATGGATGAGGTGGTTAAATGATTGCGATGCTATGTTAACTACTTTTACTCCCCAAGGACCCCTCTTTGAGAACCACTGCTCCAAAGGATACATTGTAATTGTCTTGTCTAGCTTTTCAATACCATGCTGTGGAAGCCTTTCTGCTGTAAAAGGTAAAATTATTAAGTGTATTGAAGTGTATCGATGAAGTGTCCTTGCATTTGTTTATGGGAATTGGGAAATTATTGGATTTTAAAGCGTGGCATATTTTTTTTTATATCGCTGAAAATGTTTAAGTTAATTTAAGGTGTGCGTGGTGGCTCAGCCAGTTAGTGCACAAACCATGAATGCGAGGACCCGTGTTTAAATCTGACCCGTGTTGTCTCTCTCCTCTTTTTACATATGACCCGTGTTGTCTCTCTCCTCTTTTTATATATGACCCGTGTTGTCTCTCTCCTCTTTTTATATCTGACCCGTGTTGTCTCTCTTCTCTTGTTATATCTGACCCGTGTTGTCTCTCTTCTCTTTTTATATCTGACCCGTGTTGTCTCTCTTCTCTTTTTATATCTGACCCGTGTTGTCTTCTCTTCTCTTTTTATATCTGACCCGTGTTGTCTTCTCTTCTCTTTTTATATCTGACCCGTGTTGTCTCTCTTCTCTTTTTATATCTGACCCGTGTTGTCTCTCTTCTCTTTTTATATCTGACCTGTGTTGTCTCTCTTCTCTTTTTATATCTGACCCGTGTTGTCTTCTCTTCTCTCTTTGCCCATGGTTCTTCTAACTCTTTACAGCAGTGGTTTTCAACGTTGTTCGCGTCAAGGACCCCCAAATTGACACATATTAGCCCACGGACCCGCATTTGAAAAGATATGCCAGGGACTCAACCATTTAGATGTATTGGAGGTCCCAAATCTACACTGTATCACCATCATCAGTGTTCATTTAACTCTGAGAGTGTACAAATGATTTGTCATCCCTGACAGTCATCCCTGACTATTAAACTCTGTAGTGACCATTCTGAACATTGAGTATTCTCCAGGCATGTTCAATGACATTTTAAAGCCGCAATCCGGAACTTGTTTTAATGAATAAAACATTAAATTTTGTCGATAATAATATAACTATCACATCTGCATTGGTTTGGAGGTGGTTTCCTTACTCTTGCATTGAGAAATCTTATAGAAATCGAACAGCCCAGGCACCTACAGTATAGGCTCCAAAGTAGCCTGACAGCGCGTCGCAGGTTCGAGTCCCGATCCCAGCGGCTTTTGCTGGATGTCACTCCCCATCTCTCCCCCCATTTCCTGTCAGACTACTCTCCTATCAATAGAGGGAAGAAAAAAAAAACGGGGGGAAAAAAATAAAATTCTGGTAGCCCTGCCTGAAGCTAATAAGCCTATAATACCTTCCCGGGCCAAGCAGGGATTCCCCCTGGGATGAGCGGTAGATATTTGGTCATGTCCACGTGGGAGCCATCCATCAATGAGCGTCGTAAACTGCGGTGTCATTCGGTGGTTGCATTGAGTTTATGATTTTATCTCTGTTTGCTCTTCGGTTTAGTCTCCTGCAGAGCTCTCCTCTCTCCCACACATCGTTGCTGTCGGGCGGAAACCTAGTATCTCCATATTTCATACTTTTTATAAGGTTTTGTAAGTATTGAACCAATGAAAAAACATTAACGAGACCTTCTGACTAAATAACAACTACATTGGATCCAGTGGTGTAAAGCAATTAAGTATGTTTACTCAAGTACTGTACTTTACTGGAGTATTTAAAAATGTCAGAACTTTTACTTCTACTCCACTACATCTCAGAGGCAAATATTGTACTTTTACTCCACTACAATTATTTGAAAACTTTAGTTACTAGTTACTTTGCAGTTAAGTTATTACATTATAAAACATAAATTAACCACTTTAGCCTTATTTTATACCTAAGCTATTTGAAAATAGCTGATCTACAAGCTCACAACGCGTCGCATCGCGACGCGTTGTGAGCTTGTAGATCTGGTATTTTCAAACATTTTTGTACTTTAAGTACATTTTGACACCAATACCTTTGCACTTTTACTCAAGTAAAATTAGAATTCCGGACTTTTACTTGTAACGGAGTACTTCTACATACAGAATTGATACTTTTACTTAAGTAAAACATTCGAGTACTTTTCCCACCACTGATTGGATCCATTGAAACACATGCAGGTTATTTTTCCCCCCTTTTCTGTTATAAAAGTTACAGTCTTGAACATACAAGGTTTCCACCGCGACAGTGGCGGTAATCGGTATACAAATGCCACGACACCAAGGCAGTATATCACTCTCCAAGGTGGATGATTTCAACATGTGGCCACTGACTTTTTTCTCTCTCTCTCTCTCTCTCTCTCTCTCTCTCTCTCTCTCTCTCTCTCTCTCTCTCTCTCCCTCCCCCCTCGTTCCTTGAGCCGCTCTGAGGAGAAGAAAAAAAAACACGAGCCTGTGTTTGAACAAGAAAAATATGAGTGGCCGTACTTTGGCGAACCACGTAATCTCAAAACGCATTTATGTAAACAGAAGCCCGGTCCAATCCCATCCCGCTGCGGCTTTTCCGACGGCTTCTGCATCATCCCCCTCGATCCCTACAATAACACTGGGAGCCTCAGGCCCTATTTTCAGATTTCCCAGATTCCCTCAGCTTTGAATACAACACTTAGTGGTTTTTACGAGCGAACTCTCTCACTGAGCTGTGTTTGTTTGTGCAGGTAATGTCCCTCCGACTGATGTTGTTGGCTGTTTGATAACTATAAGATTAGATTTTTGGAATGTACAGCAAATTTGTCACAGACTGCTTGTTTGTGAATGAGACCACCGCAACCACACCTAGAAAAGACATTGCAATTTATTGATTTTGTCAGCTCAGAGAGACTTTTCATTTACTTTCTTGAGGTGTGTTCCTATTTATACCAGGACCACTGAGTGAGGACACATTGCTGTGAATAGATAGCCACAGAGAAAATATGTCATATCTCATACAAAGCGCAGCTTATGTTGGAGTAAGTTTGTGGGCCTGTTATTTTGCTACTTGTAACATTGCCTGTGGCTTTCAAGTGAAGTACTTGAGAAGTACTTTAAGTCTCCCATGTAAGCCACCATATTGACTGACTGAAAACAGCAGAAATGTCTGGTTAGTATATGTCATCATATCGCAGTAGTTAAGGGGTTGAATTGGTGCAAATCATGGCGCATATCACTCCAGTGCTTTTTGAGTCACGTAGGAATATAGTGTTTACTCCTATCCTGTCTGGATCGAGAAGAACGTTTGTGTATGGGTCTGTCTGGCAAACCACTGGACTAATCAGTGCCAAACTCCTTGCACACGCTACCAGATGAGATAAGACCTGGTATTGACCCCGTAAGGGAAATTCAGTCGCAGTAGCAGTTAAGATACAGTTACAGGACAAGAAAAAGTGATGTAGATACAGCAGGGTACAGACATCACACAAAAAACATAGCACCATCAACAATGAACAAAATATACAACAGTATACTGTACATACCCTCAACAAAGCTTGCATCTTGCAGGACAAAATAGATACGAACACACACACTAACTAAGCCAGATGCTCACTGTCGTTACTGTAAGGCGCTGTTGTTACTTCAGAGCTAATTAGACTATTGAACGAGCCGAGCGACCATTGTGGGCCTCATTATAAATCTTCATGGCTATCAGCACAAAAGACAGACTAAGTCTATCACATTTCCTTATTATCGATTTCGCTTAAACCAGAGAAAGAAAATGCAACAATAATTATGTCTGTGAAAACATATATTCAGTGTAGAGTGATTGGTTTTACTGATTGCATTAGTAGGCTACTATACAAAGTTATTGGTTGGCTTTTTCATAGCTTGCCCCGCTCCTTCTATCTCAGAATTTCAGTTAGGAGACATGAGGTTAACCTACCAAGGTTATTATAGTTTTGCTTTTGTCATTAGTTTATTTGTATTAATATTTTTCAAAAGGCTTAGTTTTAGTTTAGTGTTTAGTAGTTTTAGTGTTAGTTTTAGTTTTTGTTATTGAAATATGGAACAGTTTCAGTTAGTTATAGCTTTTTGGTAAAGTCTCGTTGTTGTTGTTGTTTTTTTCATTTCAGTTAACTAAAATAAAATAAAATCAGCCCCATGAAATCAGGCTTTGTATTTGAAGGACCTGGTCTTTTTACCATTCTCTTTCTCATTGAGATCGGAGCATGTGTGTGCATGCACATAATATGTGCTTGCGTGCGTGTGTGGGCGTGCGCACGGTTGCTTTTCCACCATAGCAGCACCAGGACAAAAAAAAGTGAAACGAGAGAAGGCAGCTCCGTGGAGGCCTCATCAGCCAGCCAGGTGCGCCAACAAAAGCCTGCGCAGATCCCACCAGCTGACCCCTGGGAAAGGTCATGTAAGACTCCAATCTAAATTCCTGTCTGACAAGACCGTTAAAACGCCGGCTGAATGGGGCTGTCCGTCCTCAATAGCAACGGCAAAGAGAAAAAGCATTCAGGAGAGGACACCACCACCACGCTTCAGCTCAACATTTGGAATGCTGTTCTCTTCTTTGCACATGGAGGTGCCGTGGGTTCCAGTTTCAATGTCAGCCGCTGTAATTTTTTTTCGACTATGAAATCGGGGTATAAGCCGGAATCTTCTATAAAACCTGAAACTTTCCAGAAGTTCCGGTGAAGTTCCACATTTCCATTATGCAGTGGTGTAAAGTACATTTACTCAAGTACTGTACTTAAGTACAATTCTGAGGTACTTTTACTTTACCGGAGTATTTCCAAATTGTCTATACTTTTACTTCTACTCCACTACATCTCAGAGGCAAATATTGTACTGTTACTCCACTACAATTATTTGAACACTTTACTTACTTGGCAGATATAAATGATTACATTGTATACATTAACCACTTCAGCCATATTTTATACATTGAAAATTGTTCAGCTTGTAGATCTGCTATTTTCAAACATTTTAGTACTTTTACCTTTGGTACTTTAAGTACATTTTGATACCAATACTTTTGTACTTTTACTCAAGTAAATTTTGAATTACGGACTTGTACTTGTAACAGAGTACTTCTACATTGCAGTATTGATACTTTTACTTCAGTAAAACATTTGAGTATTTTTTTTCACCGCTGCCATTATCATAACAAGCTAGCTTTATTGTCACATCACAGGTTTACAGGTGTAAAAAAGAGGGTGAAATTCGTTTTTGTGCTAGCTCCATCGTTTTTGTTATTTCTAGAAAGGAGAAAGAGAAGAAGGAAGGGTGGGGAGGGGGGACAAATCAACAAAAGATATCTACATATAGTATACACATAGCATATCCATCCCGTACAGTACGTACGTACATGAGGTTAGACGTAACGTATAAATAAAACCAATAAAAGAAATAGAAAATTACTGATCTACAAGCTCACAGCGTGTCCTCATCGTGACGCTCTGTGAGCTTGTAGATCAGCTACATTCAATATTTTAGAAAACATTTGAAAGTACAAGTTCTGTGTTCCCAGAACTCGGGGGTTAGTACTACCTCCAGAACAGGGCCCAAATTAGGTTCCGAGAACCCTATTTGAAACCGAGCCGCGGCACATGGAAACGAACCCAGAACCCGTATAGAAGTACTTTAGATGGCACGGTTTGCTTGGTTTTTGTAGTCGAAAAAAAAAGAGCCATACTGTATGACTAGCTAGCTAACTGGCTTTGGCAACTGGCTTTGCATGGTTGATGCTGCCGTGGCCTCAGTGCAGTGAGAGAGAGAGAGAGAGAGAGAGGCAGCCCTGAGGAGGATGCTGGGCATTATATTGGCCTATATTCCGCCGTGGCAGTGCCCACAGGCCTGTCCCTCTCACTCAGTCACACTGTGACCATGTGCTAAGGTTTGGTATCAGTGAAACGCACACGCTCCTTTCACTGCCCTTTTATACAACTCTCTCTCCCTCCCCTGTCTCTCCCTCTCCCCCGTCTCTCTCTCTCTCTCTCTCTCTCTCTCTCTCTCTCTCTCTCTCTCTCTCTCTCTCTCTCTCTCTCTCTCTCTCTCTCTCTCTCTCTCTCTCTCTCTCTCTTTCTCTCTCTCTCCCCCATCTTCTCCCCCTCTCTCTTTGTCTCTCTTTCTCTCTCCCTCTCCCCCCCTCTCTCTCTCTCTCTCTCTCTCTCTCTCTCTCTCTCTCTCTCTCTCTCTTTCTCCCCCCCCCCTCTCCCTCTCTCTCTCTCTCTCTCTCTCTCTTTCTCCCCCCCCCCTCTCCCTCTCTCTCTCCCCTCTCCCTCCCAGGAGAGAGAGAGATAGAGAGAGAGAGGGAGCGTCTCTCTATCTCTCGCCCCTGTCCTTGCCTTCAGCGGTCTTACCGCATAGAGAATTGGTGGAGTTAGCCAGAAGGCGTTTTTTTCAGAGCTCCAGTCCTTTCAGCCTTTGACAAGCATGGCTGTGCAAATGTGGATGTGTGACCTTGGCAGCAGCTCCCATCCCAGTCCACTCGGCGCCAGAGAGGGAGGATGTGTGTGTTGTCCCTGCGTTGATCACCACTCTGTGTGTGTGTGTGTGTGTGTGTGTGTGTGTGTGTGTGTGTGTGTGTGTGTGTGTGTGTGTGTGTGTGTGTGTGTGTGTGTGTGTGTGTGTGTGTGTGTGTGTGTGTGTGTGTGTCAACATGCAGCTTCACTTCATAACAATCTACAGTGATGGCTCAAAATGTTTCTGACAAACCTGAGTGATCACATTGCAGTGGTTCTCAAAATGTTTTGTAGATCAGCTATTTTCAAATGGTCGATGTATAGGGTTAAAGTAGTTAAACAGGTGTTAATGCTACATTAACTAATTTTGCTGGGGACCCACTGGAACCCCCTCAAGGACCCCTGGCCCTGGGGGTCCCCGGACCCTCGTTTGAGAGTTAATTATAGTTATTATTATTTGGTTTTATCAAGTGACGCAATTCTTGTTTTAGAAACGTATCTATTATTAGTTGAACGGTGAATTTAGTGTTCAAGCCACTGTCAGCTGGTGTCTTATCAACTACGATGGATAACCCAAAACCTAACCTGGAACTTTCCAGAACTCTTGAAGTTCTGTCATGTTTGTTTTTCCATTAAAATCAGATCCTGGGATGTACTTTATAAATATAACTAATAAAAAAAGCAAAGCAGAATTATTATATTACATTATTAGCCTCAAAAGTATTAAAACATCTGAAATACAGCCCCGCTGTCCAAGACCGTCCAATCCCCGGAGTTTAGCCTGCAGTTTGACCACAGCGGGTCGCATCTTAAAATGCTACAGCAAGTTGCTCACCCACACAATTTGTCCGGAAGCCTGTGAGAATGAGCCCGCTGACAGATTGCTGGAATCAATGGTTGTGTGTGTGTGTGTGTGTGTGTGTGTGTGTGTGTGTGTGTGTGTGTGTGTGTGTGTGTGTGTGTGTGTGTGTGTGTGTGTGTGTGTGTGTGTGTGTGTGTGTGTGTGTGTGTGTGTGTGTGTGTGTGTGTGTGTGTGTGTGTGTGTGGACAAACATGGAGCAGCTTTAGCAGCAATCTCAGTCAAGAAGGTTGGCTGGCTCCTCTGGAAGAGCTAGGGGGGGGGGAAACACCAGAACTGACAGTGTCTCTCTTGTTTCCCCGGCAGAATTGAGATGCACTGGCAATAAAAGACAACTCTCTCTCTCTCTCTCTCTCTCTCTCTCTCTCTCTCTCTCTTCCCCCTTTCTTCTGCACTCTATTGACTCTGTGGATAATCTTGACTCCCCAGAAAAATCCTTAAGCAGCTGGCCACAAACCCTGTGCTTGAGTGCACATGCATACAATATCTCACTCCAGCCCTGGGGCTGTGTTCTCTCTCTCTCTCTCTCTCTCTCTCTCTCTCTCTCTCTCTCTCTCTCTCTCTCTCTCTCTCTCTCTCTCTCTCTCTCTTTCTCTGTCTCTGTCTCTGTCTCTCTCCCTTCTTCTTCTTCTTTAGTCGTCTTCCTCCCTCCCTAGTTGTCATGTGAAGTTTCTCAGCCAAGATGTCTGGAAAAAAGAAAAGGATTTTGTTGGTAGGGACTGGAAACGAGTGCCAAAACCAACACTCTGCACCTCGGGGCGGGGCGCGCGGCCAACTTGGAATTGAGTTTTGGATCCTGTCCCTCAGAAACTGCGTGAAGTTGTGGTGCCTCCCTCCCTGCTTGCCAGACCCCACCGTGAAACCAGAGAGGGACACGTCCGTTTTTGTGTTTAAAAAAAACTACAACACTGTGCCCGCAAGTTAAGCGGTGTAGGAAATTGTACCTGTTTCAAATGGATTGATTTCCTGTGGTAAACAGGCAGAGCCATTAGAGACTTGTTTTAGATGGGGAGCCCTGTTAGGATCGTATTAGCGGTTTCCCCTCATGGCGGGCCGCAGGCGTTTGGAGGCAAATAGGAAGTTAGTGCTGGAAAAACAATCTAAAGTATTGATTTTTAGAAGCTATAACTCAGACAAACAACATTGTTGCTGTCGGGCATAAACCTTGTATCTCCATATGTCAATTTTGTAATTTTTTTTGGTAAATGAATAACGTATTTCAAAGTACACAAGCACAAAAGTAGCGAGAATAGCTGATCTACAAGCTCACAATGTGTCGCATCACGATGCGTTGTTAGCTTGTAGATCTGCTATTTTCACAAGTTTAGTTAAGTCTGTCTGTGGGTTTTAAAAAAAGGATGTGAGGGCCGTATATATTGAATCAATGAAAAGTATTAACACACTCTTGAGACCAGTGGTGTAAAGTAACTTAATACATTTACTCAAGTACTGTACTTGAGTACAATCTTGGAGTATTTTTATTTTACTGGAGTATATCCAATTTTCAGTACTTTTACTCCACTACTCCACTACAGTACATCTCAGATGCAAATATTGTACTTTTGCTCCACTATACAATTATTTGAAAACTTTAGTTACGAGTTACTTTTGGTTATTATTACAAAACATACATTAACCACTTCTCAATCTACATGCTCACAATGCGTCGCATCGAGCTTGTAGATCAGCTATTTTCTATGGATTTCTATACATTTTATAGGCTACGTTTGAAAACTTGTGAAATGGGACATTGTGCATAATGAGTACTTTCTACTTTTTGTTCTTTAAGTACATTTTGATACCAATACTTTTGTACTTTAACTCAAGTACATTTTTAATTCCAGACTTTTACTTGTAACAGAGTATTTCTACTCTATTGCAGTATTGATACTTTTACTTACTGTAAGTAAAAAATGTGAGTACTTTTTCCACCACTGCTTGAGACTAAATAATAACTACATTGGATCCTTTGGGATCCTTCGGGTTATTTTTAAGTAACAGTTTTGCACATACAAGCTTTCCACCTGGACAGCGACAATAACACATTTAGCAGTACAGGGGAAGCGTGACGAGACGAAACAAGTTGGTCCCAAATGAAAAGTCTCGACTATAGCTGTAGCGCTGCTGTGTGTTGTCAGGTTTTATTAGCTTTTTCTGCTAGCGGAGGATTACATTGAGGTTTCAGGTAGGAGGGGCGGTGCAAGTGGGTTCAAAGAGTAATATCTTGTACGGCTTCCACCTACATCCTATGTATCATTATGCCCTCTCACATCAAACCCTTTGGCCTGGACAGCTGCAGATGACACCTTGTTTGAAGAGTTTGACGTTTGATCGCGGGGCTCCATGTGTTTGATGCAGTAACGAAAAAGTAACACCTTTACCTTTTCAACCCCCGTACTCTGCAGCCTGTTTGAAGTAACAGGACTGCACACAGGAGTGCAGGGATGCTCTGGTCAATGGTTTATTGACTTTTGTGGGAAGAAAAAAAACATAATAATGCATGATTCAGATGTTGATGCAACTGCTATCTATATGCAGCTTCCTGACCCTGTGGTTCTAAAAAACTTTTTCATGTCAAGGACCCCCAAATTAATATATTTTTGGCCACGGACCCCCATCTGGGAAAAAAAATGGGCCAGGGGACCCCCTTACAAGATTTTTATTTTTCAAATGTTTCAAAAAATATTCCACATTAAGTTCAAGATTTTCTTTTGCTAAATAGCAGATGTACAAGCTCGCAACGCTCTTTAACCTTTAATGTCTAGTTACATACAAAATGCATAGATATTTGACATCATACTGTCCACTTGACGTAATGTTTCTCTGCTTAAAATGTTGGTTTATGGTGTTCCACGTGACACTTGACCCTAGCTTATCAGTGCACAGAAGACGTGTGTGTGTGTGTGTGCATTCGTTCGTGCGTTCGTTCGTGCGTGCGTGCGTGCGCGCGTTCATCAGCTAGCGATGGAATCATTCTTGGAAGATCCAGCCTGCAAAGTAAACACGGCAGTAAGGGCAGACAAAATGGTCATATCCTAAGTGCTAATCTGCGTTGAGTTTTTGCCATTTTCAACTCCAACCATGATGCCAAAAATAGCAGATATACAAGCTCCCAACTTGCTATTTGCGGTGTGTGACACCATGCACAACTAAGTATAAATCAAGCATAACTCCAACCTCAACCCCTAAAACCTACTGTATGTCTAATTCTAACCCCAATCTGAATTGTACTCCCAACTTTAAAACTCATTTGTAAACATAAGACAACCATTTCTCTTGTCAAGGCCAGGAAAATGTCTAGTTCTCAAATTCCATACTTGTGGGGACATTTTGGAAGTATAGTACTAATAATCAGTGGTGGAAAGTAACTAAGTACATTTACTCAAGTACTGTACTTAACCCTGCCCGGAGACCCGGATATATTTCTACTTGCAAAAAAAAAATTCAACCTTTCAGATGGTGTTATAGGAGTACTTTGGAGAGGAAAATATAATGTTTTTAACAAAACATAGTTAAGGTTTTATAATTTTTTTTGATAAAATATAAATGTTGTCATTTTACAACTGTGGGTCTTGCAGGGTAAGTACAAATACAGTATGAGGAATTTGTACTTACTGGATTATTTTAAATTTCAAATACTTCTACTTCTACTTCACTACATCTCAGAGGCAAATATTGTACTTTTTACTCCACTACAAATATTTGAAAACTTGAGTTATTAGTTAGTTACTTTGTACATTTTTATTATTATTACAAAACATGCATTAACCACTTTATACCTACTGTATCGGCTATTTGAAAATAGACGATCTACAAGCTCACAACGCGTCGCTTTGCGACACGTTGGGAGCTTGCAGATCTGCTATTTTCAAAAGATTCTTTATACATTTTGAACACTTTTGAAATGGGACATTCTGCACAATGAGTACTTGTACTTGTGGTGCTTTAAGTACATTTTCATACCAATACTTTTGTACTTTTACTCAAGTAAATTTTGAATTATGCACTTTTACTTGTAACAGAGTATTTCTTCATTCCAGTATTGATACTTTTACTTGAGTAAAACATTTGAGTACTTTTTTCCACCACTGCTAATAATAAATACACACACACGGCATCCCGCGTGTGAGATATGAACGGGAGGTCATGAACTTGAGGAGGCGGGGTACAGACGCAGACGGAGATAAAGTCTCTCCAAGATGAACACGTTTCAGGCTTTTGTCTCGACACGCAGCAGTGTGCATTGCTAGACGCCTCAAACTGTGAGATTAACTGTTGCTTTGGCTCTGGGAGCGGACTCCCCCGAGGATGAGCAAACTTGACGCGGTCCACTGGAGAGGAACAGGAAATGGGACCAGACCATTTCAAACAAGCAGGGGGAACTTGGATGGAATGTCTCTTATTTTTGCAGAGATCTATTTCATTCCGCTGTAGCTAGCCACTATATTATTCAGTATCTAAGTACAGAATACACAACATTATGAAAATCACATTTCCGAGTGACCATCTGCATCAGACATAAGATTAGTTTTTCTTTTTAATCATAAAGCACCCAGACGGATAAAGTATTGTAGTGATGTAGAGATAGTCCAGGAGATTAGAGTTTTAAATGGGAGGAAAGGACTTTGTGGATTTAAGCTTGCAGCGTGTATGAGCTTGTAAATCTACTATTTTTGCTATTTAAAGGACGACTTCACTCATTTTCATCCTATCTTCATATAATTGGTCCTCACTAATGCTCATGATAATAGGCACCATTTCTGTCTACTGAGTCTGTGTCTCAGAGTAGGGCTTTGGATAGTTCAGAATCCCGCCTACCAGTGATGTCATCGATGGGGAATCCAAGCTAATAGAAACGGCAGGCTTTCTATTCCTGGAAAGTTATATGCTGTAATGGAATTCTTCTCGCGTATTTAAAAAAAAAAAGGAAATCTTGTTTAAAAAAAATAAACTTCCTAACGATGATGTCACTGCCACTGGTAGGCAGGTTTTTGAAGTGTCCACAGACCTCCACTGAGACACAGACCGAGTAGAACAAAATGGTACCATTTTATCATGAGCACTAGTGAGGACCAATTATATGAAATATACTGTAGATTGAAAATGGGTGAAGTCGTCCTTTAAGTGAAAGTGTGTCTGTGGGCTTTTATAAATATTGACCCATTGAAAAGTATTTACAAGAGCTTGTGACTAAATAATAACTACATTGGATCCATTGGAACAGAGGTAATTTTTTTCCCCATTTCCTGCCAAGTAACAGCTTTTAGACAAATTGTGTTTATGTACATATACAGCACACGAAATAGATAGATGTGCACATAAGTGTTTTCCCATCTGTACAGTATAATACCCTGAGGGGGGGGGGGGCTCTCCCCCCCCCACCGGGCCAGACGTTGAAATGTCAGCCTCATGGAGGGGAGTCCGTTGGCTCCTATCAAGATGGAGATGGCTGACTGATCTGCTGTCCCGTCGCTTCCTCAATCCTCCTCCTCCGGCACTCAGCAAATTGTGGCTGTCGGGTTGGAAACCTTGTATGTCCGAAACCGTTACTTCCCAGGAAATGGGGGGGGGGGGGACCTGTGTTCCCATCATAGGCCGTAAAAGAATATGGACATCGTCACGCCCCTGGTTTATACAGACCGTAAATGAAGCCTATTTTGCAGCGATTTCAAATCCGCCATCTTTCTGTATGCGGTCCGAAAAATTGACTCGGAAATAAATGCTAATTGGTTGGGACCAGAGCGGGGGGGGGGGGGAATTAATGCTATTGATTGTGTAGCTTGTCAATCAAAATCATCACAAGGTAGCCACGCCTCGTCCTACAGCATACCCTACTTTATCATCAATTTTAAAATAAATGGGACCATAATTTACCAAAGCGCATATCATGGTGATTGAATGAAGACTTTAAACTAGTGACTAGAAGCGTACAGTATTTATGACAATGTCTATTAAGGTAATAATAAATCAAGTGTAAAGTTTGGCAAAAACCCATCCGCTTGAATAGAGCCTAATTGCTTCTGACACCAGCAGGGGTGAAACAGTGAGACTACAGACCATTCATATGAACTGTCTCTTCCTATATTGCCCGACAGTGTAAAAATATTACCTCCAGACGCCGTTGCCAAAAGCTGGCCTCATTTCTCGAGGCACTTCCTCAGAGAACAACTGCATTATAGGCTGTTTACACCTTCTCTCTTCATGTGCTCTTATGCGGAATTATTACCTGTTCTGTCTCCAATGGCCGTGCAGCTGTTTATTGAGGCACAAACCTCTTTGGTATCTATTTTAGTGTGCAGCAGTAATGTACATTGTGTAGCCTCTTTTTGTCTGGTGTGGTTTGTACCAGACTTTCCCAATGGTGTGTGTGTGTGTGTGTGTGTGTGTGTGTGTGTGTGTGTGTGTGTGTGTGTGTGTGTGTGTGTGTGTGTGTGTGTGTGTGTGTGTGTGTGTGTGTGTGTGTGTGTGTGTGTGTGTGTGTGTGCGCGTGTGTGCTTATGGAGGGGGGGGTCATTTTCTTAACGATTTAACCCCTATTATATATACTTTTTCCGACAAATAGCCTATCTTCAAGCTTCAATCACGTCATCATGCGACACGTTTTGAGCTTATACTGTAGATCAGATATTTTTGTGTATTTTGAGTTTTTTTGTGAAAAATGTTGAATTTTCTTTGCAAATTTGCCAATAATAGGCATGTGGTTAACATACATTTAAATGAAATTGTGAAATTGTGATTTTATTGTGAGATTTATGACCAGAAAGGTGGATATCAAAAGAAGAGGCATGAATTGCCCGCCCCCCCATGACGCCCTCCCCACAAATCCAACCCTGTTTGTAGCAGACTTTCTCCATCGTGGTTGAAGACAATGTTACACAATCCAACATTAAAATAATTCCTTTTTAAAATGTGGTCACCTCACCTCATCTCCTCTGTGGAAATCATTGTACACATGGATGTAGATTCCCATCCCTCCCCCCCCCCCTGCATGCACTTCCTGACTTTGCCCCTGTGCTCTTCCATTCTCTTTCTCTGGCGGGCTTCAAAGAGCCAGGTATCCACGAGCCCCCCCGGAGGCCCCGGTGATTGAAAGCTCAGATGGGAGAGGAGAGGACGGAGGAGTGCCAAACTCTTATAAAGAATGCAACAGAGGATACATACATTATTCACATTAACCCGTTCAATCCGGGAACACATCTGTGTCACTTTGGCTATTCAAAAATAGCAGATCTACAAGCTCGTCTACAAGCTTGTAGATCTGATTTTTTTTTTTTATCGTGAACGTTTGGGCAAATCTTTACAAAATGTCTTCTAAATCCTAACGGTTTTCTTGAAAAACTTATGTTGCTATAATATCAGTTGCTCTCAAACCTTTTCATATCAAGGACCCCCAAAATGATATGTATTTGGTCCCCCATCTCAAAGTATTTTGTTCCAGGGGCCCCCCCAAATTATATGCGTTTGGCCGCCGATCCCCATTAAAATGTTGTTCCAGTGACCCCCCAGAAGCAAAGATTTTAGTTAAAAATGTTGTTTAAAAAAATCTATGTATTCAAAGATTTGCACAAATGTTCAAGATTTTAAAAAAAATTGCAGATCTACAAGCTCATAGCGCGGCACTCCGTGCAGCGCTATGAGCTTGTAGATCTGCTATTTTTGAATAGCCAAAAGTATAAAATAATGGTTATAGCAAAAACATCAAAAAATGACACAGATGCGTTCCCGGTCTTAATGGGTTAACATTCTAACGCCGCTCGCTCTGTCCACACCAAACACCACAAGAACCAAGAAATAAAGTTGTAATTTAAGGATTTCACAGGTTATGTCGTGCTATGCGGGGGAGAAGAAGGCTCCCGTGTGAGAGCATCTGTTAAATTCATTAACTTCAGGGGAAAAGAAATCGGTGCAGGAGTCGAATCGGCGAAGGTCTGTCCGGCGTCTTGTCTTTGACCGAAGGTGGCATGACATTCTTCTTGACAAGCTTATATACCGCGTTAACGCCAGGCCAGAGAGGAGGGTGGGTGGGTGTGTGGGGGCGGGTGGGGGTGGTCCGGCCCTCCTATTTAACGCTCTTCATCTCCATAGATTAGCTGTGACAACTTCAAATATTCTGGGAAATCTTGGGCGTAAAAAAAAAGACTGGGCGCAATTTCCAACCGCCCCTCCTGCGCTGGGGGAGGCTTCTAGATGTCAGCACAGCAAGCGATTAACATGTCTACCACATTAAGAGGAGGGTGGGGGGGGAAAACACGGATGTACAAACATATTCATAACCCTCTCTCACCCCCCTCGGGCGCTGTGTTGCACACAGAAAAATTATGACATGAATGATTAAATGGTTCTTTTCAAAGGCTATATGGTGGCCTGGACCGCTGGCCTAGCGGTCCAGGCACCTATAGACTCCAATGTAGCCTGACAGCGCATTACGGGTTCGAGTCCCGTTCGGTCCCCGACGATCTTTGCTGCATGTCTGTCCCCATCTCTCTCTGTCTGTCTCTACTGTAAACTATAAATACAGCCCAAAAATCCCCCAAAAAATATCATATGGTTCCACGAAGAACCATAAAGAACTATTTTATTTAGTGAATGGTTCTTCATGTTCCGCATATGGTTCTAGAGAATATTTTTTTCGTTGAGGAACCAGAAATGGTTGTGAGCTTGTATATCTGCTATCTCTCCTCCCCCCCCCACCCCCCCCCCCCATCCACTTTGAAAACCCACTGACCTACGGCATCGCTCTAAAAAGAACCAGTTTCAGTTCCAGTTGGCAACCTCTTATTTTTCTGCGTGTGTGCATGACTTCTAGATGTCAGCACAAGCACAGCGATTAGCATGACTCACACATTAAGAGGAGGGGAGAGAAAAAACACGGGAAATACAAACATATTCATAACCCTCTCTCACCCCCCCCCCCCCCCCCCCCCCGCGGGCGGGCGATCCATCCGGCCCCCACCCCGCCCGCCCGCCACACTTGCAATCCGTTCTTCGTAGCTGCTTGTAGAAATCGCTTTCCTCCGCCTCGGTGGCGTGGCAGCCGGACGTTTTCTCTTTCTCCACATAATCGGCTGATATCAGACCGCCGCTGGAAGCCAGATGGACTCCCCGCTGTGCCCACGGGGCACACACTCAAGCAAGAGAGCTGGTGGCAAAGACACACAAACAGATACCCCCACCCCACCCCCCACACCACTTCTGACTGGCACAGAAAAAAGAAAAAAGGGATGAAAAAAATAATAATTTGTGGTACACACAGAAAACTAAAGGTGGCCAACTGGAACCGAAACTGGTTCTTCAGAGTGATGCCGTATAGAAGGACCATTTTTGGTTGCCAGAAGGAATTCACATTTCAGACCAAGAACCATTTCTTTGAATGGTTCTTCTATAAAGCAGTGGTTCTCAAACTTTTTCATGTCAAGGACCCCCAAATTGACACACATTAGCCCGCAGACCCCCATCTGAAAAGATATGCCAGGGACCCCCATAAGAGAATATGTTTACGGCTCTAGCAGTGATTCTCAACCATTTTAATTTCAAGGACCCCCAGTTTTTGTGAAGGAGGCCGATGCACACCTCAAGGATTGGCGACGGGTGCGTAACTCAAAATGCACAATTTAGGAGGTTAAACCAAAGAATAGGACCCGCACAGCGTCTGAATCTTGCAAAAATAACTGTAGCTCTTTATTCGACGTTTCGGTCGTTAGACCTTCATCAGGACAGACAATGGAGGACCCCCAGGTTGACATGCATAAGGCTACGGACCCCCATTCAATGGCATCTCTGAGACCCCAATTTGTATTGTAAAATCTGTGTTAATTTAACTCTGAGAGTGTACAAATGGAACAAAATGTACCCGTTAGGGTCCATTTGTACACTCTCAGAGTTACAGACCCATAAGGGTCCATTTGGTTCCTAACTACCGGTATCTATCATTTAGCTGGGGACCTCCTGGAACTCCCTCAAGGACCCCTGGGGGTCCTGAGAACCACTGCCATAAAGAACCCTGCTCAACCACTTAAACCCTATCTACTGTAGGCTACTTCATCGAATTGGTGTTTCCCAGGGTACTTGGCCCGCTCCTTTTTTTTCTCTCGGCACCATATCTCTATGTCGAAAATAACCCAATCTACATGGTTTAAAGGCGCCTCAAAGAACCGTGGCTGAGGGGTTCTTTGAGGCGCCTTTAAACCATGTAGATTGGGTTATTTTCGAACATCTGTGGTTCTTCATATAGCCTTTTTAAAGAACCATTTAAGAACCGTTATTTTTCTGTGTAGTATAAGCCAGAGGGGAATATATTTATGATTCATCTAATGAGGGGTGGGGGGGTGGGGGTGGGGGTTGGGGGGGAGTGCTGTAAGAAGCTGTTTCTCCTCCAGTACTTTCGACAGCACTGGGTGCTAAAGCTAAAGTAAATAACATACCTCAGACACTCTCCTCCTTGAAAAAAAAAACAAAAAACGTCTGCATAATTATTCCTCCAAATTTTGTTTGCTGAGGTATCACTTACCCTCCTCGCTTCCTCGGTGGACCGAGAGGTGGGTGGGTGGTGGGTGTTTGGTTGGGTGGTGGTGGGGGGGATGCATCTGTGTGTAAAATGAATTTGTCATCAGGTTTAAAGCTTTTTTGGCAGGCTATCCCGGAGCCAGCCGGGGTCCTTGAAGTGGTGGGGAAAGGCTTCTCCCGCTGCTCGGCTCCTCCGCATCCCAGCAGGTCCGAGGATTAAATTTACGGCTGCTGTCAAAGCCTCTGACAGGCCTTAAAGGGAGCGCGGCGTCGCGCCCGCTCCCCCCTGTTATTATCCCCCAGAGGGTAGCTGGGAGATGGGCCTTTTCATTGGCAGCTGTGGAGCAAGCGGTGCCCCGGTGAGATGGCATAATGTGGCTCCACTTGCGTGCCACTGCTCTCTGCTGTGTCTCTCTCTGCCAGTGTGGTGGAAGAAGAAGAGGCACACAGTCGTTTTGGTATTTAAGTAGAAGTAGCAATACCACAATGTAGAAATACTCTGATACCAAGTAAAAGGCCGGTATTAATTTTTTTACAAAAGTTCTAGACTAATAAAGCAAATCTGCAATGTAACTAATAACTAAAGCTGTCAAATAATATATTTTTCGCCTCTGAGATGTAGTGGAGTAGAAGTTTAAAGCACTGAAAAATGGACATACTTGAGTAAAGTACAGTACTCGAGTAAATGTACTTTCCGCTACTGTTCTCTCTGCATCTATGTGCTCTAAAAGAGCACTTACAGGTGGCTGCAATTTGAAACTGGCCCCTGTAAAAAGTCAAAGCCTAACCCCCTGAACTACTGTACATATTTTTGTTTATATGATGTTTTGCATAGTATTGTGTATTTGTCTGTCGTTAAATGTTTTGATGAATTGAGTACAAAGGACCCCAATGGAAACAAGCCATAGGCTTTCTTGGGTTTAAAATCCTCCTTTCCTGGGTCAATCAATCATCAACCACCCTCTGCTCACCTCCTTGGTATATTTGTACAGGAGAAATCCCTCATGCAAATCAGACTTGAACAGTCACTGCCACGCTTCTCTCTCTGTCTCTCCTGCTTTCTCTCTCAGTCTCAGTATAGTCACTTGTCGTGGCTTTAAGGTTCACATGGTGTGTGTGTGTGTGTGAGTAATGTGTGCAGGCAAAGCCGTGGGTGTTTTCTTTCCGTCATCCTCTTGAAATGTTGGGATTTGTCTTATTCCAGCAGCCTCTTTTGCATCACACAAAAAAATATGACACTTCTTAAAAGGATGTACTCTACCTGACCTGTGATTAGCTGAATTTAACCCATTCAATCCGGGAACACATCTCTGTCATTTTTAGATTTCTTTGGCTATTCAAAAATAGCAGATCTACAAGCTCATAGCGCGGCACCGCGTGCCGTGCTATGAGCTTGTAGATCTGCTATTTTGGGAAAATCGTGAAAAGTTGTGCAAATCTTTGAGTATGTATATTTTTTGAACATTTGTAACTCAAATCTTTGCTTCTGGGGGGTCCCTGGAACAAAATATCTTACAAATGTTCGCTTTAAAAAATATATACCGAGATTTGCAAAGAAAATCCACAATTTATTTATTTATTTCAGATCTACAAGCTCATAGCGCAGCACTCGGTGCCACGCTATGAGCTTGTATATCTGCTATTTTTGAACAGCCAAAGAAATCTTAAAATGACACACAGATGCGTTCCGGGTCTTAATGGGTTAAAGAGACACACGGTGGAAGCTGAAATTATGCCAAAGTGTATTTAACCACTTATGCCTTAATTTATACTGTCTCTTACAACTGTGTCACGCAAGCAGTGAGAATAGCTGATCCACAAGGTCACGATGCATCGCAATGTGATGCGTTTTGAGCTTATGGATTGCCTATATTTTATTGTTTTGAAAAAGTTTGACAAAGTTTGGAAATTTTTGCCTATAATCTTCTAATTCCCATCATGGGGTCGCACAGTGGATCATCTGTTTCCATCTGCTTCTGTTCTCTGCGTCTTCCTTGGTGACTCCAGCCATCTGCATGTCGTCTCTCACCGCATCCATAAACCTTCTCTTTGGCCTTTTCTCTTCTCCTCATGGCCTGGTAACTCCATCTTCAGCGTCCTTTTCCCAATGTACCCTTCATTTGTCCTCCTGCACATGTCCAAACCATCTCAACCTTCACCTCTCTTGTTTTATCCCCCCAAACCTTCTAACCTGTGTAGCAGAGTGGCTCACAACCTCAGCCTGATGGCCTGAAAGCCTTATATCTCCCCCGTGCCATAGGGGATTCCCTTTGGCTTAATGGTTAAGATGTTGGCATTCCACGTGGGAAACCCGGGTACGAAATGTACCCGAGTTGCGCTGACCCTCTAATATAATCATTTCTGATCTTGTCCCTCCTTTTCACTTCTAATGAGAATCGTAGCATCCTCAATTCTGCCAACTTCAGCTCCGCGACTGTCTTTTAGTCAGTGCCGCCGTTTCCGAGAATTTTTGCCTATAATGAAATGCAGCGGTGGAAAAAGTACTCACATTTTTCACTTGAGTAAAAGTATCATGTATGTAGAAATGCTCTGTTACAAGTAAAAGTCCGGAATTAAAAATTTACTTGAGTAAAAGTACAAAGGTTTTGTCATCCAAATGTACTTAAAGTACCAAAAGTAGAAAGTACTCAATATCATAGGGGCCTGTAAAATGTATAAAAAATCTTTTGAAAATAGCAGATCTACAAGCTCACAATGCGCCGTGGTGCGATGCATTGTGAGCTTGTAGATCGGCTATTTTCAAAAGGCCGAAATGTATATAGGGCGGATTAGTTTTCAAATAATTGTAGTGGAGTAAAAGTACAATATTTGCCTCTGAGATGTAGTGGAGTAGAAGTAAAAGTACAGAAAATGTAAAGTACTCCAGTAAAGTTTAAAAAAAAACTCAAAATTGTACTTAAGTACAGTACTTTCCACCACTGATGAAATTCCCCGAAACAGGGTTATAGTGTTTAAGATCTTGAACTACTAAAGCAAGAGAACGATCCACTGCCATTCATATATACAGTACCTTAGCTACCTGTTGGATCTGGAGGCCAAGGCGTTGCACCATTCCAACAGTGCGAGCAACTATTCAGAGGTCAGTTTGCTTTTTACTAAGTCAAGGTGAACCTTGCCTTGAGCACCTCTCAGCTGTAATTGTTGCTGAGCTATTGATTTTTCCTTCCTTCATAACCGGCAGCGCTTCAATTGAATAGAATAGCCGAGCAGCTTTTCCACCATCATCCAGCTCTGAGACGAGCTCATCAGAGCAACTTGTTTTTAGCCCTTCTTCCCTCAGATGCCGTGCCCGGACACCCTGGAAGAAAGACCTTGGGAAAGTGTTTGTGGGAGGGTTAATGAATTTAGATCAGTGTTTGCAGCAAACACACAAGCCCCATCACCCATCCCCATATCGTGGTCGGGCCTTGAAGTCGGCTGGCCCTGGGGTCACAGTTGGGTCGCCTCCAAGACAATGCGGCTGATTAGGATGGCAAACACTGGGGATCGTGGAAACCCGAGTCTCCTTGGCCTGCAGAGACTGCATGGGGAAATGCTAAGCCAAGGCTCCACAATAAGAAAAGAAAAAAAGTCACCATGCAGGCAGAACACATAGGGAAAAAAATCCCTCATGCAAATCACACTTGGAGTGATATTGAAAGCCATAGGTTTAACACAACAATAGGGTCCATTGCTTATGAAAGCATATACATGTTAATGCGCGGCCCCCCGTATGGAGACATATGGAGATTACCCCTAGGTGCATTTCTTCAAGTTCACAGAACCGGGGGGAATGAAATATGAAAATAGGATTCCCAGGGATATATTATAACTACCATACCATCGGTACAAACGGGGCATAAATTGGGAGTTTGTTTCCACCCCCCCATGTGCATTCCACACTTGCAGAAAAGGGTCTGGAAACAGATGCACAATGGTGGAAAGTAACTGAGTACATTTACACAAATACTGTACTTAAGTACAATTTTGAGTTATTTGTACTTTGCTTGAGTAATTCCAATTTTCAATACTTTGACTTCTACTCCACTACATCTTGGATCCAAATATTGTACATTTTACTCCACTGCATTTATTTGAAAACTTTAGTTACTAGTTACTTTGCAGATATAAATTATTATATTATAAAACATACATTAACCACTTTAGCCCTATTTTATACATAGACTATTTTAGTAGTAAATTACTACAAGTAAATTTTGAATTCCGGACTTTTACTCAGAGTATTTCTACAATGCAGTATTGATACTTTTACTTGAAATGTGAGTACTTTTTCCATCACTGCAAACGGGGCATAAATTGGGAGTTTGTTTCCCCCCCCCCCACGTACATTCCACACTCACAGAAAAGGCCTGGATACAGATGCACAAGATGAGTTGAGATACTGGTGTCCGAATGCCATGAACTCTTGGTGGTTATTGGAACCACATTGCACCACTGCATGCACGTGGAGTCACTTGGGGTAAAAAAAAATCCATCGATGTCAACTCGCGTTTCACAGCTGGGAGCACCAGACAGAGATATTACACAGTGTCCTGGGAAAGAGGCTTTTAAAAATGTATCAGTTTATGAGAATGACAACGGTGATAAATCGTGGCTCCATTCGTGTCTGTGTCATGTACAAAAGTCCCAAGATGGACTGCAGGATTTTGTTTGCTGTTGGGCAGTAACCTTGTATCTACAAATTTCTACTTTTGACGATCCCCCAACCCCTCAAAAAATAATGACCTACTTCGTCAGTAATTGCCGATCTACAAGCTCACAATGCATGTGATGTGTTGTGAACTTGTAGATCTGCTATTGTTGACTAGATAATAAATACTTTGGAACACAGGTTATTTTTCCCAGGTTCTGACAAGTAACAGTTTTGGACATACAAGGTTTCTGCTCTAAGGTTTCTGACGGTTTGCAGAATCAAGGAACGAGTATTGAGTTATTCAAGCCGTGGCTTGCATGACAGAACTGAGAATCAGGTTTTCCACAAAATGGTTAAAATGGATGCATCTTCTCTTTAAACACATGAAACACCAGTCCTAATTTGAGCTGCATGTTTTTTGGGGATGTTTTTTTTTTTTGCGAACGAGCGAGGGCAATTTCCAACACTAATGTGTAATGACACCCACAGAACTCCTGCCTCTCATTTCATTTGCAATGCTAACTCTCCTCCCAGACGCACTAACACAGCATTGGATGGGGATAATTGCACAGAGGTGGTCAGTCACACCATGAGAGGGCCTGTAATTGGTGGGTGGCACTGGCAGTGGTGGCAGAAGTACTCTGATTTGTTTTACGCAAGTAAAAGTACAAAAGTATTGACAGTGTACCAAAAAGTACCAAAAGTAGAAGTACATCACCAATGAAGATATTTCAATTAAAAATGTGTGAAATCTTTTAGAAAATAGCAGATCTTTGTAGATCGCCTATTTACGAATAGCTGCATTTTAGAATAGGGAGTAGTGGAGTAAAAAGTACAATATTTGCCTCGTGTGTGTGTGTGTGTGTGTGTGTGTGTGTGTGTGTGTGTGTGTGTGTGTGTGTGTGTGTGTGTGTGTGTGTGTGTGTGTGTGTGTGTGTGTGTGTGTGTGTGTGTGTGTGTGTGTGTGTGTGTGTGTGGGTATGTGTGTGTGTGGGTATGTGTGTGTGTGGGTCCATTTTGCATAATACTTTCAACCTGAATGAACATGGCTCCGTCAAAACAAAGAGGAGCAGTCTTGTTAATTGGCCTGTAAAAATGCTGGACTCAATCCTAGCACTGCCTCCCCTTGTAGGTTTTATTGGTGTGTGTGTGTGTGTGTGTGTGTGTGTGTGTGTGTGTGTGTGGGTGTGTGGGTCCATTTTGCATAATACTTTCAACCTGAATGAACAGTAAAAAGTAAAACACTCTCCTCCATGTCTGCATGTGGTCCACACTAGTGTTGATTTTGACAGCAAATTTTGATTCAGTTTTAGTCATTGTGAGTCAAATTCCATTTAGTTTTAGTCATATTTTAGTCATCTGAAATGTTTTACTGTTAGTCTAGTTTTAGTCGACTAATTATCATACGATTATAGTCGACAAAAACGTATTTTGGTGGTGCCTTGATGGCGTTGTAATGGCTGATTTTACACTTGGTTGCATGCTGAAAAAAGCACACAACGCGTCGTAGCGCAACGCGTTGTGAGCTTGTAGATATGCTATTTTCAGAGCGCAACACCCGAGCGCAACCAAACATAAAATGACTTGTCTTTAAGTTCTACTGGATCTCTTCTCCTCACTAACATTTTAGTCTAGTTTTTATTTGTTGACGAAATTGTCAATATATTTAGTTTTAGTCATCATAGCTTAGTTTTTATTTCGTTTTTGTATAGTATTCGTCAGTGAAAAGGTAGTCGACGAAAAAAAAAACTCAGAGGTGGTAAAAGTACTATTTGTTTGGGCACTACAGCAGTGTTTAACACTTCAAATAGCCATAACTCGGTGACTATTGCTCTGATCAGCCTAATATATTTATAAAAAAATACACACTTTATCAGTCACTTTCACTTCAAAAAAGTTTCTAAAATAGTGAAAATAGCAGATCAATAAGTTCACGATTGCTGTCTGTTTTTTTCTCACTCTGCATGTCCTCAAGGAAATTAAGAGGATATTTTCACTCGTCAACAAATTATTAATTAACAAATAATAAAGTAAAAAGTCAACCATGCATGCGTTTGACTAGAATTAAGAGTTATGGCCCTTTAGCCCTCAACTGTGCTAGGGTGAAAATTAACTTATTAAACTTTGCAGAGCTCCATAAACACTCCTATCTGTGCTTAAACACACAGCGGCAGTTAATTAATGACTGTCTTATGGCTCCGTCAAAACAAAGAGGAGCAGTCTTGTTAATTGGCCTGTAAAAATGCTGGACTCAATCCTAGCACTGCCTCCCCTTGTAGGTTTTATTGGTGTGTGTGTGTGTGTGTGTGTGTGTGTGTGTGTGTGTGTGTGTGTGTGTGTGTGTGTGTGTGTGTGTGTGTGTGTGTGTGTGTGTGTGTGTGTGTGTGTGTGTGTGTGTGTGTGTGTGTGTGTGTGTGTGTGTGTGTGTGTGTGCACCAATGACAAAGTCATATTATACCAGCCGCGTGTGTGCGTGCGTCTGTGTGTGTGCACCAATGACAAAGTCATATTATACCAGCTTGTGCCAAGCTAAAATCCTTGAAAAGTACTGTCATGATGACTCAAAACCTTCTAAACATTACACAAACTAAATATTAAACTCTAGAGTTAAATTGCTTTTCACATCTAAAGTTGACTTAAAAGGCCCAGAGAAAGAACCACATTTTGTTAAATTGTTAGATCATTAGAAACTCGCTCAGATCAGTATTACATTAGATAAGAATTAATAGATCAATAAGAATGAAATTAACTATGTCTCTGAAAGTGGACAAAGGGGAAGCCTAGTAATTTATGTTATTTATGTTTACCATTAGATATTGTATTGTTTGTGCCTGTAAGAGTGCATGAATGTTGCCCTTTTGTCCGCTATTCTGTAGTTCTTTTCCCTTGCTTTAGTATGCGTGAAAAACATATTGAAGGTGTTCATTTAAATGCTTGCCGGATGGTGAAGAGTAGCATGTGTCTGTGTCTACTGTAAGTTGGCAACGGTAAATTAATGCGCTGAATTCTGTGTATGGGAATGCATTGCGGACTCCCCATTGGCTTAAAGGACAGCCAATTAAAGGAGAAAGTCATGAAAAAGTCACGACTAGCGCAACGACTGAATATAGAGCAGCTTGCTTCACAAGCTCGTAAAAAATAGGTTTTGACTGTTGCTGTCCTCACTAGTATAGTAATAAATACCTGTGTGTGTTGGTTTGAGGGGTGAGGTGGGGGTACAGCTTGGTAGCAGTGGCGTTGTCCAAGCCAGTGGTTCTCAAACTTTTTCATGTCAAGGACCCCCAAATTAATTATGTATTTGCCCGCAGACCCCCCACGTGAAAATATTTTATGCCCCCCCCCCATACGAGATTTTTGTCGTTAAAATGTTTTATAAATATGCCCAAATCTTCAAAATAGCCGATCTACAAGCTCTCAACGCGTCGCATTGCGACACGCTGATAACTTGTAAATTGACTATTTTCAAATAGCCAATGGAGGTACGTTTAGACCGAGAACGCATCTGTGTTTTTAAGATTTTAAGATTTCTTTGGCTATTAAAAAATAGCAGATACACAAGCTCATAGCGCGGCACCGAGTGCCGCGCTATGAGCTTGTAGATCTGCTATTTTTGAAAGATCTTGAAAATGTGTTCAAATATTTGAATATATATATATTTCTGAATGGTTTAAACCCCGCTTTGAGAAGCACTGGGTGGGACACTGGGACAGTGACCCTGTTGTCCTTCACACCCCAACGGTGTGGGGAAGAAGAAGTCCCTGCGAGGACGGCGGATGGAGGCAGCTGTAGTGGGAATCTGTAGGGTGGAGGCTGAGGGGGGAGGAGAGGTTAGGTGGAGGTTTGGTGTGCGTGTGTGGGGGGGGGGGGGTTGAGGGTTTAGAGAGGGTTGAGCCAGGTCCTCTGTGTGTGCTGTGGGAACCCCAAAGTCCCCGTTCACCCCATCCCCCCCACCCCCCAGACACACAGAGGCACGTACGTACCCAGGCATACAAACACACACACACACACACACACACACTCGCTCGACCTGGAATCAATGGTCCTGTATCAATCTGCTGACTGCTAATGTCCTCCCCGCGCATTCTGATTCTTGACTCCATCATTGCCCGTCCCACCCTGCACACACACACACGCACACACACACACACACACACACGCACGCACGCACGCACGCACGCACACGCACACGCACACACAGACACAACCGCCATTGTCCCCCATCAGCCCTCCCCCAACCCCACCCCACCCCACCTCTCTGTTGCTCGGCCAATGGTCCCACATTATGGGGCGATCGAGGAAAACCCACAACTCAGGGGCTGGAGCTTTGAAGAGAGGGAGGCAGTAACTGTCACTCAGAGATGTGTTTAGCAGGTTCGGAGGCCAACGACATAATGGCCTGAATGGAGGCAAAAGACAGAGAAAAGATTGAAGGGGGAATTGGAAAAAAGGGGGTTTGTGAGTGTGTGTGTGTGTGTGTGTGGGTGTGTGGTGTGTGTGTGTGTGTGTGTGTGTGTGTGTGTGTGTGTGTGTGTGTGTGTGTGT
The DNA here is from genome assembly GCF_963280865.1 of Gymnoscopelus braueri. Taxonomy (NCBI): domain Eukaryota; kingdom Metazoa; phylum Chordata; class Actinopteri; order Myctophiformes; family Myctophidae; genus Gymnoscopelus; species Gymnoscopelus braueri. Next base: position 46,134,174 of record NC_137623.1, on the reverse strand, counting down.
GTGTGTGTGTGTGTGTGTGTGTGTGTGTGTGTGTGTGTGTGTGTGTGTGTGTGTGTGTGTGTGTGTGTGTGTGTGTGTGTGTGTGTGTGCACGCCTGCGCGTGCAGAGAGAGAGAGAAGGCAACATATTAACCCTTGTGGTCATTGTCATAATATCCCAATTTGTGTCACAAATCCTGTTGGAGCGACACGGTGAATCAGAGGCAGAGTAGGTGGAGTGTCAGGTGACACTGTTGCATGGATTACAACCACAATGGATTGGAGGGAGAGAGGGGGGGGGGGGGGGTCACATCTCTGCTTGGCCAGTCTCCACTGTTCATACTTGAGACCGGACAGGACAGAAGGGTTGACTCATTGTGGACATGTAACAAAATATTTACTTGAGTACTTAAAGGGATAGTTCACCCACAAAAAAAAACTTTTTCTATCGATGGAGACTTGAATTCATGGATATTTTGTTGTTTTTGTCGCATTCCTAAGCCAATAATTTGATCACGAGCGGACCGGTAGGCAGCGGTTCTGGTAGGAGACACAAAGGAGACTCTTTTTGTCTCCTACCGGAACCGCTGCCGGTCACAGGCATGCAAACAGGCCCCAAAAAAAAGGTGACAGTGTGCAGCGCGCGCAAAGCTTTTGCCGAAAAGCTACAAGTTTGCATGCCTGCGGTCATCAAATTATTGGCTTAGGAATGCGACAAAAACAAAAAAATGTCCATGAATTCAAGTCTCCATGGGGTTAGTAATCGATAGAAAAAAAAAGGTCATTTTGGGGGTGAACTATCCCTTTAAGTACTCAAGTAAATATTTTGTTACATGTCCACAATGAGTCAACCCTTCTGTCCTGTCCGGTCTCAAGTATGAACAGTGGAGACTGGCCACCCGTTTAAGTAAGACTTTTTGAGTATCAGTACTTTACTTTTGGAGACTTTCACTTTATTTCAAAATACAAATAATTATTGTACTTTCGACTTCACTACATTTCTAGGAAGGGAACAAGTACATTATGAATTAACCACTCAAAACCTATTTCAAGTACAGTGAAAATAGCAGATCTACAAGCTCACACAACTCATCGTTGTGAGCTTGTAGATGTGCTATTTTCACACTTTTCTTTCAATTGACATTTCAAGCAATACTTTGATATTAAAAAGAAAATCTACTTTGAGGAAGAGGAGGTATACTTCAGTACTTTAACTCAAGTACAGATTTCACTGAGCAACTTTCTCTTGTTGAGTATTATTTGACCAGGAGTATCTATACTTTGATCATGTGCCGTGGTTGAGTACTTTGACAATGATCACTACTCATTAGTTCCGCGTAACGCGTACATGATTACATTAGGTATTCATCCACCTGTTAAATGACTACACTTGAATAGAGAAAATGAAGGACCCTATCCCCTGATGCTTTCTTTCATCCCCAGCGATGATGACTGGTTGTCTACAAAGACGTCTCGTCCCTGAGTGTCGTCTTCCCTGCATACTTTGATTACTCACGTACCATTCAGCCGTTATGAACCGCTATCGTGAGAGTGTTTCACTGCAAGGCCTTTTTTCTTGTTTTTCTTGGTGGATTTCGTTTCATCTCAGTGGAACCTTAACACATTATCATTTTCAATTATTTTAGCCAAGCGTGCAGTGGTGGAAAGTAACTAATTACATTTACTTAAGTACTGTACTTAAGTAAAATGTTGAGGTATTTGTACTTTACTTGAGTATTTCCAATGTCCAATACTTTTACTTCTACTCCACTACATCTCAGAGGCAAATATTGTACTTTTACTCCACTACAATTATTTGACAACTTTAGTTACTAGTTACTTTTCAGATATAAATTATATTAAATTAAATTATTATAAACATACATTAACCACTTTATCCCTATTTTATACCTAGGCTATTTGAAAATAGCCGATCTACAAGCTCTCAACGCGTCGCATCGCGACGCGTTGTGAGCTTGTAGATCTGCTATTTTCAAACATTTTAGTACTTTTACTTTTGGTACTTTAAGTACATTTTTATACCAATACTTCTGTACTTTTACTCAAGTAAATGTTTAATTCAGGACTT